>NC_059197.1:31737990-31877990 GCF_020615455.1 Coregonus clupeaformis | reverse complement strand
GAGGACAAGGAAGAGAGTCAGGAGAGAGGACAAGGAAGAGAGTCAGGAGAGAGGACAAGGAGAGAGTCAGGAGAGAGGACAAGAAGAGAGTCAGGGAGAGAGGACAAGGAAGAGAGTCAGGAGAGAGGACAAGGAAGAGAGTCAGAGAGAGGACAAGGAAGAGAGTCAGGAGAGAGGACAAGAAGAGTCAGGGAGAGAGACAAGGAGAGAGTCAGGAGAGAGGACAAGGAAGAGAGTCAGGAGAGAGACAAGGAAGAGAGTCAGAGAGAGGACAAGGAAGAGCAGGAGAGAGGACAAGGAGAGAGTCAGAGAGAGGACAAGGAGAGATCAGGGAGAGAGGACAAGGAAGAGAGTCAGGAGAGAGGACAAGGAAGAGAGTCAGGGAGAGAGGACAAGGAAGAGAGTCAGGAGAGAGGACAAGGAGAGAGTCAGGGAGAGAGGACAAGGAGAGAGTCAGGAGAGGACAAGGAAGAGAGTCAGGAGAGAGGACAAGGAAGAGGTCAGGAGAACAAGAAAGGAGAGTCAGGGAGAGAGGACAAGGAAGAGAGTCAGGGAGAGAGGACAAGGAGAGAGTCAGGGAGAGAGGACAAGGAGAGAGTCAGGAGAGAGGACAAGGAAGAGAGTCAGGAGAGAGGACAAGGAAGAGAGTCAGGAGAGAGGACAAGGAAGAGAGTCAGGGAGAGAGGACAAGGAGAGAGTCAGGGAGAGAGGACAAGGAGGAGAGTCAGGGAGAGAGGACAAGGAAGAGAGTCAGGAGAGAGGACAAGAAGAGAGTCAGGAGAGAGGACAAGGGAGAGAGTCAGGAGAGAGGACAAGGAAGAGAGTCAGGGAGAGAGGACAAGGAAGAGAGTCAGGAGAGAGGACAAGGAGAGAGTCAGGAGAGAGGACAAGGAGAGAGTCAGGGAGAGAGGACAAGGAGAGAGTCAGGAGAGAGGACAAGGAGAGAGTCAGGAGAGAGGACAAGGAGAGAGTCAGGGAGAGAGGACAAGAAGAGAGTCAGGGAGAGAGACAAGGAAAGTCAGGAGAGAGGACAAGGAGAGAGTCAGGGAGAGAGGACAAGGAAGAGAGTCAGGGAGAGAGGACAAGGAGAGAGTCAGGGAGAGAGGACAAGAAAGAGAGTCAGGGAGAGAGGACAAGAAAGAGAGTCAGGGAGAGAGGACAAGAAGAGAGAGTCAGGAGAGAGGACAAGGAAGAGAGTCAGGAGAGAGGACAAGAAAGAGTCAGGGAGAGGACAAAGTCAGGGAGAGCAAGGAGAGAGTCAGGAGAGAGGACAAGAAAGAGAGTCAGGGAGAGAGGACAAGAAAGAGAGTCAGGAGAGAGGACAAGGAAGAGAGTCAGGAGAGAGGACAAGGAGAGAGTCAGGGAGAGGACAAGAAGAGAGTCAGGGAGAGAGGACAAGGAAGAGAGTCAGGAGAGAGGACAAGGAGAGAGTCAGGAGAGAGGACAAGAAAGAGAGTCAGGGAGAGAGACAAGAAAGAGAGTCAGGAGAGAGGACAAGAAAGAGAGTCAGGAGAGAGGACAAGGAGAGAGTCAGGGAGAGAGGACAAGGAGAGAGTCAGGGAGAGAGGACAAGGAAGAGAGTCAGGAGAGAGGACAAGGAGAGAGTCAGGAGAGAGGACAAGAAAGAGAGTCAGGAGAGAGGACAAGAAAGAGAGTCAGGAGAGAGGACAAGAAAGAGAGTCAGGAGAGAGGACAAGGAAGAGATTCAGGAGAGAGGACAAGGAGAGAGTCAGGAGAGAGGACAAGGAAGAGAGTCAGGGAGAGAGGACAAGGAAGAGAGTCAGGAGAGAGACAAGAAAGAGTCAGGAGAGAGGACAAGAAAGAGAGTCAGGGAGAGAGGACAAGAAAGAGAGTCAGGGAGAGAGGACAAGGAAAGAGAGTCAGGAGAGAGGACAAGGAGAGAGTCAGGGAGAGAGGACAAGGGAGAGAGTCAGGGAGAGAGGACAAGGAAGAGAGTCAGGAGAGAGGACAAGGAAGAGAGTCAGGGGAGAAATGGACAAGAAGAGAGTCAGGAGAGAGGACAAGGAAGAGAGTCAGGGAGAGAGGACAAGAAAGAGAGTCAGGGAGAGAGGACAAGGAAGAGAGTCAGGGAGAGAGGACAAGGAAGAGAGTCAGGGAGAGAGGACAAGGAAGAGAGTCAGGAGAGAGGACAAGGAAAGAGAGTCAGGGAGAGAGGACAAGAAGAGAGTCAGGAGAGAGGACAAGGAGAGAGTCAGGGAGAGAGGACAAGGAAGAGAGTCAGGAGAGAGGACAAGAAGAGAGTCAGGGGAGAGAGGACAAGGAAGAGAGTCAGGGAGAGAGGACAAGGAAGAGAGTCAGGGAAGAGAGGAAGAGAGTCAGAGAGAGACAAGGTCAGAGAGAAGAGAGTCAGAAGAGACAAGGAGAGAGTCAGGAGAGAGGACAAGAAAGAGAGTCAGGAGAGAGGACAAGGAAGAGAGTCAGGGAGAGAGGACAAGGAGAGAGTCAGGAGAGAGGACAAGAAGAGAGTCAGGGAGAGAGGACAAGGAAGAGAGTCAGGGAGAAAGGACAAGGAGAGAGTCAGGAGAGAGGACAAGAAGAGAGTCAGGAGAGAGGACAAGGAGAGAGTCAGGGAGAGAGGACAAGGAAGAGAGTCAGGAGAGAGGACAAGGAAGAGAGTCAGGGAGAGAGGACAAGGAAGAGAGTCAGGGAGAGAGGACAAGGAGAGAGTCAGGGAGAGAGGACAAGGAGAGAGTCAGGGAGAGAGGACAAGGAAGAGAGTCAGGGAGAGAGGACAAGGAGAGAGTCAGGGAGAGAGGACAAGGAGAGAGTCAGGGAGAGAGGACAAGGAGAGAGTCAGGGAGAGAGGACAAGGAGAGAGTCAGGGAGAGAGGACAAGGAAGAGAGTCAGGGAGAGAGGACAAGGAGAGAGTCAGGGAGAGAGGACAAGGAGAGAGTCAGGGAGAGAGGACAAGGAGAGAGTCAGGAGAGAGGACAAGAAAGAGAGTCAGGAGAGAGGACAAGGAAGAGAGTCAGGAGAGAGGACAAGGAGAGAGTCAGGGAGAGAGGACAAGGAGAGAGTCAGGAGAGAGGACAAGGAAGAGAGTCAGGGAGAGAGGACAAGGAGAGAGTCAGGAGAGGACAAGAAAGAGAGTCAGGAGAGAGGACAAGAGAGTCAGGGAGAGAGGACAAGGAAGAGAGTCAGGGAGAGAGGACAAGGAGAGAGTCAGGAGAGAGGACAAGAGAGAGTCAGGAGAGGACAAGGAAGAGAGTCAGGGAGAGAGGACAAGGAGAGAGTCAGGGAGAGAGGACAAGAAAGAGAGTCAGGGAGAGAGGACAAGAAAGAGAGTCAGGGAGAGAGGACAAGAAAGAGAGTCAGGGAGAGAGGACAAGGAAGAGAGTCAGGAGAGAGACAAGGAGAGAGTCAGGAGAGAGGACAAGGAGAGAGTCAGGGAGAGAGGACAAGGAAGAGAGTCAGGAGAGAGGACAAGGAAGAGAGTCAGGGAGATAGACAAGGAAAGAGAGTCAGGGAGAAAGACAAGGAAGAGAGTCAGGAGAGAGGACAAGGAAGAGAGTCAGGAGAGAGGACAAGAGAGAGTCAGGAGGAAAGAGAGAGTCAGGAGAGAGGACAAGGAAGAGAGTCAGGAGAGAGGACAAGAAGAGAGTCAGGGAGAGAGGACAAGGAAGAGAGTCAGAGAGAGGACAAGGAGAGAGTCAGGGAGAGAGGACAAAGAAGAGAGTCAGGGAGAGAGGACAAGGAAGAGAGTCAGGGAGAGAGGACAAGGAAGAGAGTCAGGGAGAGAGGACAAGGAAGAGAGTCAGGGAGAGAGGACAAGGAAGAGAGTCAGGGAGAGAGGACAAGGAGAGAGTCAGGGAGAGAGGACAAGGAGAGAGTCAGGGAGAGAGGACAAGGAAGAGAGTCAGGGAGAGAGGACAAGGAAGAGAGTCAGGGAGAGAGGACAAGGAAGAGAGTCAGGGAGAGAGGACAAGGAGAGAGTCAGGGAGAGAGGACAATGAGAGAGTCAGGGAGAGAGGACAAGGAAGAGAGTCAGGGAGAGAGGACAAGGAAGAGAGTCAGGGAGAGAGGACAAGGAAGAGAGTCAGGAGAGAGGACAAGGAAGAGAGTCAGGAGAGAGGACAAGGAAGAGAGTCAGGGAGAGAGGACAAGGAGAGAGTCAGGGAGAGAGGACAAGGAGAGAGTCAGGGAGAGAGGACAAGGAGAGAGTCAGGGAGAGAGGACAAGGAGAGAGTCAGGGAGAGAGGACAAGGAGAGAGTCAGGGAGAGAGGACAAGGAGAGAGTCAGAGAGAGAGGACAAGGAGAGAGTCAGGGAGAGAGGACAAGGAGAGAGATCAGGAGAGAGGACAAGGAAGAGAGTCAGGGAGAGAGGACAAGGAGAGAGTCAGGGAGAGAGGACAAGAAAGAGAGTCAGGGAGAGAGGACAAGAAAGAGAGTCAGGGAGAGAGGACAAGAAAGAGAGTCAGGGAGAGAGGACAAGGAAGAGAGTCAGGGAGAGAGGACAAGGAGAGAGTCAGGGAGAGAGGACAAGGAGAGAGTCAGGAGAGAGGACAAGAAGAGAGTCAGGGAGAGAGGACAAGGAGAGAGTCAGGGAGAGAGGACAAGAAAGAGAGTCAGGGAGAGAGGACAAGAAAGAGAGTCAGGGAGAGAGGACAAGGAAGAGAGTCAGGGAGAGAGGACAAGGAGAGAGTCAGGGAGAGAGGACAAGGAGAGAGTCAGGGAGAGAGGACAAGGAAGAGAGTCAGGGAGAGAGGACAAGGAGAGAGTCAGGGAGAGAGGACAAGAAAGAGAGTCAGGGAGAGAGGACAAGAAAGAGAGTCAGGGAGAGAGGACAAGAAAGAGAGTCAGGGAGAGAGGACAAGGAGAGAGTCAGGGAGAGAGGACAAGGAGAGAGTCAGGGAGAGAGGACAAGGAAGAGAGTCAGGGAGAGAGGACAAGGAGAGAGTCAGGGAGAGAGGACAAGAAAGAGAGTCAGGGAGAGAGGACAAGAAAGAGAGTCAGGGAGAGAGGACAAGAAAGAGAGTCAGGGGAGAGAGGACAAGGAAGAGAGTCAGGAGAGAGGACAAGGAGAGAGTCAGGAGAGAGGACAAGGAGAGAGTCAGGGAGAGAGGACAAGGAAGAGAGTCAGGGAGAGAGGACAAGGAGAGAGTCAGGGAGAGAGGACAAGAAAGAGAGTAAGGGAGAGAGGACAAGAAAGAGAGTCAGGGAGAGAGGACAAGAAAGAGAGTCAGGGAGAGAGGACAAGGAAGAGAGTCAGGAGAGAGGACAAGGAGAGAGTCAGGGAGAGAGGACAAGGAGAGAGTCAGGAGAGAGGACAAGGAAGAGAGTCAGGAGATAGGACAAGGAAGAGAGTCAGGAGAGAGGACAAGGAAGAGAGTCAGGGAGAGAGGACAAGGAAGAGAGTCAGGAGAGAGGACAAGGAAGAGAGTCAGGGAGAGAGGACAAGGAGAGAGTCAGGAGAGAGGACAAGGAAGAGAGTCAGGGAGAGAGGACAAGGAAGAGAGTCAGGGAGAGAGGACAAGGAAGAGAGTCAGGGAGAGAGGACAAGGAAGAGAGTCAGGGAGAGAGGACAAAGAAGAGAGTCAGGGAGAGAGGACAAGGAAGAGAGTCAGGGAGAGAGGACAAGGAAGAGAGTCAGGGAGAGAGGACAAGGAAGAGAGTCAGGGAGAGAGGACAAGGAAGAGAGTCAGGGAGAGAGGACAAGGAAGAGATAAACCACTTCTGGTTTTTATCTCAGTATGAAAATGTATGAACTCACTAACTGTAAGTCGCTCTGGATAAGAGCGTCTGCTAAATTACTAAAATGTAAATGTAATAAAGAGAGTGAGAGAGAGAGGACATGAAAAGAGAGGAAGAGAGAGCGGGGACAAGAAAGAGATGAAGAGATGTGAGTGAGAGAGAGGGGACATGAAAGAGAGGAAGAGAGTGAGAGAGAGGGGACAAGGAAGAGAGTCAGAGAGAGGGGACAAGAAAGAGAGGAAGAGAGTGAGAGAGAGGGGACAAGGAAGAGAGTCAGAGAGAGGGGACAAGAAAGAGAGGAAGAGAGTCAGAGCGAGGGGACAAGAAAGAGAGGAAGAGAGTGAGAGAGGGGACAAGAAAGAGAGGAAGAGAGTCAGAGAGAGGGGACAAGAAAGAGAGGAAGAGAGTGAGAGAGGGGACAAGAAAGAGAGGAAGAGAGTCAGAGAGAGAGGACATGAAAGAGAGGAAGAGAGAGAGCGGGGACAAGAAAGAGATGAAGAGATGAGTGAGAGAGAGGGGACATGAAAGAGAGGAAGAGAGTGAGAGAGAGGGGACAAGGAAGAGAGTCAGAGAGAGGGGACAAGAAAGAGAGGAAGAGAGTCAGAGAGAGGGGACATGAAAGAGAGGAAGAGAGTCAGAGAGAGGGGACAAGAAAGAGAGGAAGAGAGAGAGTGGGGACGAGAAAGAGATGAAGAGATGAGTGAGAGAGAGGGGACATGAAAGAGAGGAAGAGAGTGAGAGAGAGGGGACAAGGAAGAGAGTCAGAGAGAGGGGACAAGAAAGAGAGGAAGAGAGTCAGAGAGAGGGGACAAGAAAGAGAGGAAGAGAGTGAGAGAGAGAGGACAAGGAAGAGAGTCAGAGAGAGGGGACAAGAAAGAGAGGAAGAGAGTCAGAGAGAGGGGACAAGAAAGAGAGGAAGAGAGTCAGAGAGAGGGGACAAGAAAGAGAGGAAGAGAGTCAGAGAGAGGGGACAAGAAAGAGAGGAAGAGAGAGAGTGGGGACGAGAAAGAGATGAAGAGATGAGTGAGAGAGAGGGGACATGAAAGAGAGGAAGAGAGTGAGAGAGAGGGGACAAGGAAGAGAGTCAGAGAGAGGGGACAAGAAAGAGAGGAAGAGAGTCAGAGAGAGGGGACAAGAAAGAGAGGAAGAGAGTGAGAGAGAGAGGACAAGGAAGAGAGTCAGAGAGAGGGGACAAGAAAGAGAGGAAGAGAGTCAGAGAGAGGGGACAAGAAAGAGAGGAAGAGAGTCAGAGAGAGGGGACAAGAAAGAGACGAAGAGAGTCAGAGAGAGGGGACAAGAAAGAGAGGAAGAGAGTCAGAGAGAGAGGACATGAAATAGAGGAAGAGAGAGAGCGGGGACAAGAAAGAGATGAAGAGATGAGTGAGAGAGAGGGGACATGAAAGAGAGGAAGAGAGTGAGAGAGAGGGGACAAGGAAGATAGTCAGAGAGAGGGGACAAGAAAGAGAGGAAGAGAGTGAGAGAGAGAGGACAAGGAAGAGAGTCAGAGAGAGGGGACAAGAAAGAGAGGAAGAGAGTCAGAGAGAGGGGACATGAAAGAGAGGAAGAGAGTCAGAGAGAGGGGACAAGAAAGAGAGGAAGAGAGAGAGCGGGGACAAGAAAGAGATGAAGAGATGAGTGAGAGAGAGGGGACATGAAAGAGAGGAAGAGAGTGAGAGAGAGGGGACAAGGAAGAGAGTCAGAGAGAGGGGACAAGAAAGAGAGGAAGAGAGTCAGAGAGAGGGGACAAGAAAGAGAGGAAGAGAGTCAGAGAGAGGGGACAAGAAAGAGAGGAAGAGAGTCAGAGAGAGAGGACAAGAAAGAGAGGAAGAGAGTCAGAGAGAGGGGACAAGAAAGAGAGGAAGTGAGTCAGAGAGAGGGGACAAGAAAGAGAGGAAGAGAGTCAGAGAGAGGGGACAAGAAAGAGATGAAGAGAGTGAGAGAGAGGGGACAAGAAAGAGAGGAAGAGAGTCAGAGAGAGGGGACAAGAAAGAGATGAAGAGAGTCAGAGAGAGGGGACAAGAAAGAGAGGAAGAGAGTCAGAGAGAGGGGACAAGAAAGAGAGGAAGAGAGTCAGAGAGAGAGGACATGAAAGAGAGGAAGAGAGAGAGCGGGGACAAGAAAGAGATGAAGAGATGAGTGAGAGAGAGGGGACATGAAAGAGAGGAAGAGAGTGAGAGAGAGGGGACAAGGAAGATAGTCAGAGAGAGGGGACAAGAAAGAGAGGAAGAGAGTGAGAGAGAGAGGACAAGGAAGAGAGTCAGAGAGAGGGGGACAAGAAAGAGAGGAAGAGAGTCAGAGAGAGGGGACATGAAAGAGAGGAAGAGAGTCAGAGAGAGGGGACAAGAAAGAGAGGAAGAGAGAGAGCGGGGACAAGAAAGAGATGAAGAGATGAGTGAGAGAGAGGGGACATGAAAGAGAGGAAGAGAGTGAGAGAGAGGGGACAAGGAAGAGAGTTAGAGAGAGGGGACAAGAAAGAGAGGAAGAGAGTCAGAGAGAGGGGACAAGAAAGAGAGGAAGAGAGTCAGAGAGAGGGGACAAGAAAGAGAGGAAGAGAGTCAGAGAGAGAGGACAAGAAAGAGAGGAAGAGAGTCAGAGAGAGGGGACAAGAAAGAGAGGAAGTGAGTCAGAGAGAGGGGACAAGAAAGAGAGGAAGAGAGTCAGAGAGAGGGGACAAGAAAGAGATGAAGAGAGTGAGAGAGAGGGGACAAGAAAGAGAGGAAGAGAGTCAGAGAGAGGGGACAAGAAAGAGAGGAAGAGAGTCAGAGAGAGGGGACAAGAAAGAGAGGAAGAGAGTCAGAGAGAGGGGACAAGAAAGAGAGGAAGAGAGTCAGAGAGAGAGGACATGAAAGAGAGGAAGAGAGAGAGCGGGGACAAGAAAGAGATGAAGAGATGAGTGAGAGAGAGGGGACATGAAAGAGAGGAAGAGAGTGAGAGAGAGGGGACAAGGAAGATAGTCAGAGAGAGGGGACAAGAAAGAGAGGAAGAGAGTGAGAGAGAGAGGACAAGGAAGAGAGTCAGAGAGAGGGGACAAGAAAGAGAGGAAGAGAGTCAGAGAGAGGGGACATGAAAGAGAGGAAGAGAGTCAGAGAGAGGGGACAAGAAAGAGAGGAAGAGAGAGAGCGGGGACAAGAAAGAGATGAAGAGATGAGTGAGAGAGAGGGGACATGAAAGAGAGGAAGAGAGTGAGAGAGAGGGGACAAGGAAGAGAGTCAGAGAGAGGGGACAAGAAAGAGAGGAAGAGAGTCAGAGAGAGGGGACAAGAAAGAGAGGAAGAGAGTGAGAGAGAGAGGACAAGGAAGAGAGTCAGAGAGAGGGGACAAGAAAGAGAGGAAGAGAGTCAGAGAGAGGGGACAAGAAAGAGAGGAAGAGAGTGAGAGAGAGGGGACAAGGAAGAGAGTCAGAGAGAGGGGACAAGAAAGAGAGGAAGAGAGTCAGAGAGAGGGGACAAGAAAGAGAGGAAGTCAAAACAACCCAGGGACGGCCAGCCCACTACATCCTGACCCCTGGCCCTTAGATCTTGGCCGGTAGCCCCAGTACAGTTCTGGCTCCTGTATCCCACCACACCCTGATCTGATAGCTGCTAACTGTTAGCTGTTGATGTTAGCCTGTTGGTGTTTGTGGTTGATGTTAGCCTGTTGGTGTTAGCCTGTTGGTGTTAGCAGTTGATGTGAGCCTGTTGGTGTTAGTAATTTGGTGTTAGCCTGTTGGTGTTAGCCTGTTGGTGTTAGCCTGTTGGTGTCAGCTTGTTGGTGTTAGCTGTTGATGTTAGCATGTTGGTGTCAGCCTGTTGGTGTTAGCCTGTTGGTGTCAGCCTGTTGGTGTTAGCCTGTTGGTGTTAGCAGTTGGTGTTAGCCTGTTGGTGTTAGTATTGATGTTAGCCTGTTGGCGTTAGCGGTTGATGTTAGCCTGTTGGTGTTTACATTTACATTTACATTTTAGTCATTTAGCAGACGCTCTTATCCAGAGCGACTTACAGGAGCAATTAGGGTTAAGTGCCTTGCTCAAGGGCACAATTATGTCATTTAGCAGACGCTCTTATCCAGAGCGACTACAAATTGGTGCATTCACCCTATAGCCAGTGGGATAACCACTTTACAATTATACTTTTTTTTTTCTTTTTTTTTTTTGGGGGGGTGTGGGGGTGTAGAAGGATTACTTTATCCTATCCCAGGTGTTCCTTAAAGAGGTGGGGTTTCAAATGTCTCCGGAAGGTGGTGAGTGACTCCGCTGTCCTGGCGTCGTGAGGGAGCTTGTTCCACCATTGGGGTGCCAGAGCAGCGAACAGCTTTGACTGGGCTGAGCGGGAACTATGCTTCCGCAGAGGAAGGGGAGCCAGCAGGCCAGAGGTGGATGAACGCAATGCCCTCGCCTGGGTGTAGGGACTGATCAGAGCCTGAAGGTACGGAGGTGCCGTTCCCCTCACTGCTCCATAGGCAAGCACCATGGTCTTGTAACGGATGCGAGCTTCAACTGGAAGCCAGTGGAGTGTGCGGAGGTGGGGGGTGACGTGAGAGAACTTGGGAAGGTTGAACACCAGACGGGCTGCGGCATTCTGGATGAGTTGTAGGGGTTTAATGGCACAGGCAGGGAGCCCAGCCCTGCCTGTGTTAGCGGTTGATGTTAGCCTGTTGGTGTTAGCGGTTGATGTTAGCCTGCTCTGTCTGTCAATAACCCAGTCAGAGCACATGGAGAGAGATGGGAAAGGCTCCTGGTGTTGTCTCAGTGTCCAGCAATTGAACCCACCTCTAGAAACCCCTCTCTGTCCTTCTGCCAATGTACCTATTCAATACATCTCTCTCACTCTAGGCTATATCTATATCTTTTCCTATGTATTTCTCTGATATCACATGTTTTTATGGATTCTGGAGCACATGACCATAACTAGGGCCTGGAGTTTTTCCTGATTGAGTTACATGTTCAGCAAAACATTCAAGAAAGTATTTAAGGTATATGTTATTGTGTATAGCTTTGAATGGGTAACCTGTGAAATACAGCGCTTTCGGAAAGTATTCAGACCCCTTGACTTTTTCCACATTTTGTTTTACGTTACAGCCTTCTTCTAAAATGGATTACATTTCCCTCATCAATCTACACACAATACCCCATAATGACAAAGCGAAAACAAGTTTTTAGAAATTTTTGCAAATGTAAAAAAAATACAAAACTGAAATATGACATTTACATAAGTATTCAGACCCTTAACTCAGTACTGACGCTACAAGCTTGGCACACCTGTATTTGGGGAGTTTCTCCCATTCTTCTCTGCAGATCCTCTCAAGCTCTGTCAGGTTGGATGGGGAGTGTCGCTGCACAGCTATTTTCAGGTCTCTCCAGAGATGTTCGATCGGGTTCAAGTCCGGGCTCTGGCTTGGCCACTCAAGGACATTCAGAGACTTGTCCCGAAGCCACTCCTGCGTTGTCTTGGCTGTGTGCTTAGGGTCTTTGTCCTGTTGGAAGGTGAACCTTTGCCCCAGTCTGAGGTCCTGAGCACTCTGGAGCAGGTTTTCATCAAGGATCTCTCTGTACTTTGCTCCGTTCATCTTTCCCTCACTCCTTCCCAGCCACCACCATGCTTCAACATAAGGATGGTGCCAGGTTTCCTCCAGACATGACACTTGGCATTCAAGCCAAATAATTCAATCTTGGTTTCATCAGACCAGAGAATCTTGTTTCTCATGGTCTGAGAGTCCTTTAGGCGCCTTTTGGCAAACTCCAAGCGGCCTGTCATGTAGTGGCTTCCTTCTGGCCACTCTACCATAAAGGCCTGATTGGTGGAGTGCTGCAGAGATGGTTGTCCTTCTGGAAGGTTCTCCCATCTCCACAGAGGAACTCTGGAGCTCTGTTAGAGTGACCATCAGGTTCTTGGTCACCTCCCCAGCTCTAGGAAGTGTCTTGGTGGTTCCAAACTTCTTCCATTTAAGCATGATGGAGGCCACTGTGTTCTTGGGGACCTTCATTGCTGCAGAAATGTTTTGGTACCCTTCCCCAGATCTGTGCCTCGACACAATCCTGTCTCTGAGCTCTACGGACAATTCCTTCGACCTCATGGCTTGGTTTTTGCTCTGACATGCACTATCAGCTATGGTACCTTATATAGACAGGTGTGTGCCTTTCCAAATCATGTCCAAACAATTGAATTTACCACAGGTGGACTCCAATCAAATGGTAAAAACATCTCAAGTATGATCAATGGAAACAGGATGCACCTGAGCTCAATTTTGAGTCTCATAGCAAAGGATCAGAATACTTGTGTAAATAAGGCATTTCTATTTTTTATTTGTAATACATTTTCTACAAATTGAAAAAAACTGTTTTCGCTTTGTCATTATGGGGTATTGTGTGTAGATTGATGAGGAAACATTGTATTTAATCCATTTTAAAATAAGGCTTTAACGTTACAAAATGAGGAAAAAGGGAAGGGGTCTGAATACTTTCCGAATGCACTGTATATTGTGTTGTGTACCATGTGTACTATGTACAGAATGGCGGTTTGACAACCGTCTGTCTCTCTCTCCCAAGCTGTCTTGTGTAACCTGTGTTGTTTCCCCCCAGTGCCCGACGGACCTCCGGTGAATGTGAGTGGGGTGTTAAACGGGACAGATGTGATGATCAGCTGGGAGGAACCAGACGGAAGGATCAACGGAGACTTACAGGGGTACCTGCTGGAGTACAGCACCCCCAATATGGAACAGGTCAGTGTGTATAACACACACACACATGCAGGCACGCACACACACACACTTTTGTGCACGGCCAACACAAATCTGTTGACCTATTCTGAACACATACTGCACACATCATGACTACACAGCTACATACAGTATGGTGTTGAGGTAGGACTAACTTGACTAACATCAGGCTGTCTCTGTCTCTCTCTCCCAGACTGTAGTGGACACGGGTCTCTACACGGAGCTGTCCATCAACCTGTCCGTCCCTCTCTCTAACGTGTCCTTCAGGGTGTGTGCCTACACCAAGGCAGGACAGGGGCCATGGACCCCCCAACACACCCTCACCCTCATCCCCCCTGGTGAGAGAGAGAGAGAGAGAGAGAGAGAGAGAGAGAGAGAGAGAGAGAGAGAGAGAGAGAGAGAGAGAGAGAGAGAGAGAGAGAGAGAGAGAGAGAGAGAGCGAGAGAGAGAGAGAGAGAGAACAGTGGAGTGAGAGAAAGGGAGAAGAGAGAGAGAGAGAGAGAGAGAGAGAGAGAGAGAGAGAGAGAGAGAGAGAGAGAGAGAGAGAGAGAGAGAGAACAGTGGAGTGAGAGAAAGAGAGAGAGAGGGGAGGGGGAACAGAGGAGCCAGAGAGAGGAGAGAGAGAGAGAGAGAGGGGAGGGGGAACAGAGGATAGAGAGAGGGAAGGGGGAACAGAGGAGAGGGAGAGGGATGGGTGGTCAAGTAAAAATGGATTGTGGAAAGATGGGCATTGGAATTAAATAGTAGATGATAGTTATGAAGTTAGTAGTTTAACTGAACTGTTTATTTACATTATGGCTTTTATTTGTTCTGTTTCACAGAAATGGGAGAGCTACAATCCAGAGGTACGCAATGACACACACTACACAGACACATGCAAACCCGCAGACGCACACGCACAGTCTACTAATAGTGTCTCATGGAGTTTTTCTGACCACAGAGTTTTCCTTCTCCTTCTGTTTCTCTGAGACTGTGGTCTCCTGTGAACCTCATAGTTTTCCTTCTCCTTTTGAGAATAGGGAAGGAAGATAGAAAGGAGAAGAATAGAGGGGGAGGAGGGAGGGGAGGTGGGGGGAGGATGGGGAGGGGGTAGGAGAGGGAGGAGGGGAGGAGGGGGAAGGAGATGGAGGTGGGGGAGGATGGGGAGGGAGGAGAGGGAGGAGGGGAGGAGGAGAGATGGAGGTGGGGGGAGGATGGGGAGGATGGGGAGGAGGGGGAGGATGGGGAGGAGAGGGAGGGGGGAGGATGGGGAGGAGAGGGAGGAGGGGGGAGGATGGGGAGAGAGGGAGGAGGAGGATGGGGAGGAGGGAGGAGGGGGGAGGATGGGGAGGAGAGGGAGGAGGAGGGAGGAGATGGAGGAGGGGGAGGAGGAGGGAGGGGGGAGGAGGGAGAGGGAGGCGGAGACGTGTCATACATATTTATAACCAATAACAGAACAGAGTAGAGGAGCATCTCTGTTTGCTTAGGCTAATAGGACCAGACTCACACACTACACAACAATAAGAATGAGAGAGGGAGAGAAAGTGGGAAATGTTTTTTTCGGCAGGGAGAAAGAGGGGGATATCTAGTGTGAGAGGACGAGTGTCAGCTAGTTTTGGGAGAGAGATGTGGGTAGACTTTTTGAAGTGGGCGGAGGGTGAGAAAATATATATTAAGTGGGAGAAAAGAGGGAAGGAGTGAGAGAGGGATGTTTTCTGTGTGAGGGAAGTTGTAATGAACAGCATTAGGTATCAGACAGACACCTAACCCAGAGGAACTGAGGTCACTAAGTTGTTATAGCCGTTAATAATGAGGTATAATATATATATATATATATATAAAATGTAATGTAATGTAATGTAATGTAATATAATATATACCATAGTAAAATAACAGAGAGAGAGGAGACCATAGTACAAAAACACAGAGAGGGTGGCTGAAGTCACAGACTGATCTCTCTGCTACCGCACGGCAAGCGATACCGGTGCGCCAAGTCTAGGTCCAAAAGGCTCCTTAACGGCTTCTACCCCCAGACCCCTGAACAGCCAATCATGGTTACCCGGACTATTTGCAATGACATTTGATTTGATTTGAGAGAGAGAGAGAGAGAGAGAGAGAGACATTAGTAAATTATAAAACGTATTGTTTGGATCCTGGATGCTGATTGGACGAGCAGCATTCCAAGCCATGCTGTATTGTCCATCACAGACACACCTAAAGTTGAAGTCGGAGGTTTACATACACCTTCGCCAAGTACATTTAAACTCAGTTTTTCACAATTCCTGACATTTAATCCTAGTAAAAATTCCCTGTCTTAGGTCAATTAGGAGCACCACTTTATTTTAAGAATGTGAAATGTCCGAATAATAGTAGAGATAATTATTTATTTCAGCTTTTATATCTTTCATCACATTCCCAGTGGGTCAGAAGTTTACATACACTCAATTAGTATTTGGTAGCATTGCCTTTAAATTGTTTAACTTGGGTCAAACATTTCGGGTAGCCTTCCACAAGCTTCCCACAATAAGTTGGGTGAATTTTGGCCCATTCCTCCTGACAGAGCTGGTGTAACTGAGTCAGGTTTGTAGGCCTCCTTGCTCGCTCACGCTTTTTCAGTTCTGCCAACAAATGTTCTATAGGATTGAGGTCAGGGCTTTGTGATGGCCACCAATACCTTGACTTTGTTGTCCTTAAGCCATTTTGCCACAACTTTGGAAGTATGCTTGGGGACATTGTCCATTTGGAAGACCCATTTGCGACCAAGCTTTAACTTCCTGACTGATGTCATGAGGTGTTGCTTCAATATATCCACGTAATTTTCCTTCCTCATGATGCCTCACTGTCTGCCTGTCCGACCTCGGAAACAATGTTTCACTTTAGAATTTCGATAGTACCATACATATAGACTTTTTCTGCATCAACGTCATTATCATGGACATATCCAAGTAAATGACAATAGAAAAAATGTCTGTCTGTCTCTGTCTCTCTCTCCCAGGTTTTAGTGCAGGAAAGTGCAGCTAGTGTACTGTCATTCCAGGTTCAATGTTTGACTTGGGGTGTGTTTGTAAATTCAGTCTGGAGTGCGCTCTAGTGCGCTCTGTGCATTCTTAAATTCAGAGCGTTTCGCTCTCGGAGTGTACAGAGCGCACACTGGACGCTCTTGCCAAGGATTAGGGTTGATCCGAGCTTTCTGACCTCACAATGGCAGTCAAGCCCCCAAGCTAACTGGCTAACGTTGGCTAGCTAGCTAGCTACTTCCAGACACAAATGAGAGAACACTTCACTCTGACCATTTTACTCGTTAGGCTGTTTTCATGTTATCCAGATAGTTGGTGACTGTAACTGTGCTGCTGGCAACAATTTAATTACGCTTTTTTGCCGACCGTTTACTGACACCGGCCATATTCAACGGGTGTTGAGCGTTCGTAAATTCATCAGTTATTCTGAATTTACTTGA
This sequence comes from Coregonus clupeaformis, assembly GCF_020615455.1. NCBI lineage: Eukaryota > Metazoa > Chordata > Actinopteri > Salmoniformes > Salmonidae > Coregonus > Coregonus clupeaformis. Next base: position 31,862,151 of record NC_059197.1, on the reverse strand, counting down.
TTGAGTTAGCTGAAGTTGGCTAGCTAGCTAGAAGTTATCCAGCCTGCATAGCAACAATTTTGTTTAGAACAGACAACCAGTCCTTTTGCATAGGAACCAAAAATAATTAACGACTGGGTTGAGTCTGCAGCAACAAAATAACTAACAACCTGATTTTTTGTCTGGACTATATCTTCTGGTGGAATGACGTTGTATGAATTTACTTATCAAAATAAAGTTTTAATGAAAATATGTAATTCAGTGTTATTTTAATATGTTGGTAACAGTTTTCTAATGGTTAGTGCTGTATCATGAAGAGAGTAAGGTTAATGGTCTCTTGTGCCTTTTTGCTTGTAGCTGCAATATGTAACTTTTTGGGCCACCCGACCAAATTCACATAGAAATGCATAGGTCTGTCATTCTCATTGAAAGCAAGTCTAAGAAGCGGTAGATCTGTTCTATGTGTGCTATTTCTATGCTTCCCGTTCCTAAATTTCATTTTTTGCTTGATCAACGCTAACACGAGCTTAATTAGTGTTGATTACAGCCTGTAGGAAACTACACACCCTGACCTATACTAACCCTCTACTATAACCCCCATAGACACACATGAGTGCATTCACACAACACACACAAACACATACACACAAACGCATTCACGCAACACACACACACACACACACACACACAAACGCATTCACACAGCACACACACACACGCATTCACACAACACACACACACATACACACACACACGCATTCACACAACACACACACACATACGCATTCACACAACACACACACACATACGCATTCACACAACACACACACACATACACACACACACATTCACACAACACACACACCCTGCAGTAACCCCAGTAGCACTGCTTCTCCAGAAACTCTGTTCTTTTCTTTAAAGAACAACATGACTGAACTCCCCCCCCCCCACCCCCACCCCAGGTATCTCCTTCCAGCCGCCCTTCTCTTGGCACTGGTGGTATGTTGTCATGGCGATAGCTGTTGCCGTGGCGCTAGCGGTCCTCATGGCGGTGTACGTGGCCAAACTACGGAGGAAGGAGACACGCTTTGGGTGAGTAGGCTCCTCAGTCTCCCAGATGGAGTGTGTGTGTGATGTAATGGTAAATGTCATGTATTAGCTAATCCAAGAACACAGGGTTTTCTCTCTTTGTGTCAGCATGCATTCTGGTGCCTTTAGAATCACCCTTTAGAATGACCCTAGAGCCCATCTGTTTTATAACTCTATGGATTCTGTCATATTAGAGAAAGGTTCTACAGCTGTGTTTGTGCATCTGACTGCAGGTGTGTATGTGTGTTTGCGTGTGTGTGTGTGTGTGTGTGTGTGTGTGTGTGTGTGTTTGACGTCATGGCATCTGTCAAGCCAAGAATGCAGGGTTATTTTCTTGTACTATTTGTGTCAGTTCTTAATACATTCGGCAGCATTTGGAGAGTCTACAACCCATTTGGAGAGTCTACAACCCATTTGGAGAGTCTATAACCCATTCAGAGAGTCTATAACCCATTTGGAGAGTCTATAACCCATTTGGAGACTCTAGAACCCATTTGGAGACTCTAGAACCCATTTGGAGACACTAGAACCCCTCTCGAGATTCTAGAACCCATTTGGAGACTCTAGAACCCATTTGGAGACTCTATAACCCATTTGGAGACTCTAGAACCCATTTGGAGACTCTAGAACCCATTTAGAAACGCTAGAACCCCTCTGGAGATTCTAGAACCCATTTGGAGACTTGAACCCATCTGTTCTGATCAGACTCAGATTCCTTCACAATACAGACATGTTCTTCTTCAGCTGTGCTTGTCCATCTGACTGCAGGTGTGACAACTGATTTATGTTTCTATGTTTTTCTATGTGTGTGTGTGTGTGTGTGTGTGTTAACAGGGAAGCGTTTGAGCCCATGATGGAGAGTGGAGAGCTGGTGGTGAGGTACAGAGCACGACGTACATACAGCCGCAGGACCACTGAGGCCACATGTGAGTCTCTCTGTCTGTCTATACCTGTCCCTCTGTCTGTCTATACCTGTCCCTCTGTCTGTCTGTCTGTCTGTCTGTCTATACCTGTCCCTCTGTCTGTCTGTCTGTCTATACCTGTCCCTCTGTCTGTCTGTCTGTCTGTCTGTCTATACCTGTCCCTCTGTCTGTCTGTCCATACCTGTCCCTCTGTCTGTCTGTCTGTCTGTCTGTCTATACCTGTCCCTCTGTCTGTCTGTCTGTCTGTCTGTCTGTCTATACCTGTCCCTCTGTCTGTCTGTCTATACCTGTCCCTCTGTCTGTCTGTCTGTCTGTCTATACCTGTCCCTCTGTCTGTCTGTCTGTCTATACCTGTCCCTCTGTCTGTCTGTCTGTCTGTCTATACCTGTCCCTCTGTCTGTCTGTCTGTCTATACCTGTCCCTCTGTCTGTCTGTCTGTCTGTCTGTCTGTCTATACCTGTCCCTCTGTCTGTCTGTCCATACCTGTCCCTCTGTCTGTCTATACCTGTCCCTCTGTCTGTCTGTCCATACCTGTCCCTCTGTCTGTCTATACCTGTCCCTCTGTCTGTCTATACCTGTCCCTCTGTCTGTCTGTCTGTCTGTCTGTCTGTCTGTCTGTCTGTCTGTCTATACCAGTCCCTCTGTCTGTCTGTCCATACCTGTCCCTCTGTCTGTCCATACCTGTCCCTCTGTCTGTCTGTCTATACCTGTCCCTCTGTCTGTCTGTCTGTCTGTCTGTCTGTCTGTCTGTCTGTCTGTCTGTCTGTCTATACCAGTCCCTCTGTCTGTCTGTCCATACCTGTCCCTCTGTCTGTCTATACCTGTCCCTCTGTCTGTCTATACCTGTCCCTCTGTCTGTCTGTCTATACCAGTCCCTCTGTCTGTCTGTCTGTCTGTCTGTCTGTCTGTGTCTGTCTGTCTGTCTGTCTATACCTGTCCCTCTGTCTGTCTGTCTATACCTGTCCCTCTGTCTGTCTGTCTATACCTGTCCCTCTGTCTGTCTGTCCATACCTGTCCCTCTGTCTGTCTGACCTTAGAGCATCAGTGTTTGGGGGCCTGAATGTCTATAAACTCTAATGTAGACCTGGCAAACCAGGTGTGTGACCTCAGTAACCTTCATGGATCTAAGTGGCAGGAAGTAGTTACCCTTTCCTGCCCTAAAGCACCTGTCCATACCCGTGTCTGACTATGATAGTTACCTGATCCTAAAGAGTCTGTATGTCAAACATACCTACCTGATCCTAGAGCAGTGGAAGAGGAGCGTCTCTCTACATGTCTTTACATGTAACTGACCTCAGGATATCATTTATATAGCTAGATGGGTAGAGTCTCCCTGTCAACCTGCCTGTTTTTCTCTGGTATATACCTGACACCAGAGATGGAAGCAAGCCTGCCCCAACATATACTCCTCCATTGATAAAAATAGTACTATTCCAACATACAGTATACTGTACCACCTTTACAATACTACATACATACAGTATACTATGCCACCTATACAATACTACATACATACAGTATACTATGCCACCTATACAATACTACATACATACAGTATACTATACCACCTTTACAATACTACATACATACAGTATACTATGCCACCTATACAATACTACATAAATACTGTATACTATACCACCTATACAATACTACATACATACTGTATGCTATGCCTGTATACTGTATTCCCTCTCTGCCTGTGACTGCCTGGCCCAACACAGTACATCACTGTCCTATAGAGGAGCACAGATGAGGACAGGACAGTATAATAACCAGGGTGTGTTTTTAGATCATTCCACCCAGAGATAAGCTGAGCTTAGCATTAATGCAGTATCTGTCTGCAGCTGGCAAAACAGCCCTCTACAGCCAAGTACCATACAGTAGAGCGCAGTAGAGTAGAGTAGAGTATAGTATAGTAGCGTACAGTAGAGTATAGTATAGTAGCGTACAGTAGAGTATAGTAGCGTACAATAGAGTATAGTAGCGTACAGTAGAGTATAGTAGCGTACAGTAGAGTAGAGTATAGTAGCTTACAGTAGAGTATAGTAGCCTACAGTAGAGTATAGTAGCGTACAGTAGAGTATAGTAGTGTACAGTAGAGTAGAGTATAGTAGCTTACAGTAGAGTATAGTAGCGTACAGTAGAGTATAGTAGCGTACAGTAGAGTAGAGTATAGTAGCGTACAGTAGATTAGAGTATAGTAGCGTACAGTAGAGTATAGTAGCGTACAGTAGAGTATAGTAGCATACAGTAGAGTACAGTATAGTAGCGTGCAGTAGAGTATAGTAGCGTACAGTAGAGTATAATAGAGTACAGTAGAGTAGAGTATAGTAGCGTTCAGTAGAGTATAGTAGCGTACAGTAGAGTATAGTAGCGTACAGTAGAGTATAGTAGCGTACAGTAGAGTATAGTAGCGTACAGTAGAGTATAGTAGCGTACAGTAGAGTAGAGTATAGTAGCGTACAGTAGAGTATAGTAGAGTACAGCACAGAACAGTAGAGCACAGTAGAGTAGTATAGTAGAGCACAGTAGAGCACAGTAGAGTAGAGTGCAGTACAGTACAGTACAGTGGAGTATAATCAGTCTCTTATGTTAACAGTACTCACCAGTTAATACATGGGATGTTACTTCTGATCTGATTACAGTTATTACATGGGATGTTACTTCTGATCTGATTACAGTTATTACATGGGATGTTACTTCTGATCTGATTACAGTCACACAGCTGAATAGTACCAGTTTAGAAGTTCAGGAGGAGAGTTGGATAAATGAACTCACTACATTAGAAGATGGCACATACATTATGATAGTGTATTTCTATCCAACAGTCTCAGAGTATGGGTTAGGATTCTCTGTTTCACCTCATAATAATATACCATTTAGCAGACGCTTTTATCCAAAGCGACTTACAGTCATGCGTGCATAAATTTTTTTTTGTGTATGGGTGGTCCCGGGGATCGAACCCACTACCTTGGCGTTACAAGCGCCGTGCTCTACCAGCTGAGCTACAGAGGACCACACAGAGGACCATACACTCAGGTGTGTGTGTGTGTGTGTCTTTGTGTCTGGGGGCGTGTGTGTTTGTGTGTGTGGGTGTGTGCGTGCGTGTGTACAGTTGAAGTCAGGAAGTTTACATACACCTTTGCCAAATACATTTAAACTCAGTTTTTCACAATTCCTGACATTTAATCCTAGTAAAAATTCCCTGTCTTAGGTCAATTAGGATCACCACTTTATTTTAAGAATGTGAAATGTCAGAATAATAGTAGAGTGATTTATTTAAGCTTTTATTTATTTCATCACATTCCCAGTGGGTCAGAAGTTTACATACACTCAATTAGTATTTGGTAGCATTGCCTTTAAATTGTTTAACTTCGGTCAAACATTTTGGGTAGCCTTCCACAAGCTTCCCACAATAAGTTGGGTGAATTTTGGCCCATTCCTCCTGACAGAGTGTCAAGGTAGATGTAGGTGGGTGTGGTGGTGGAATCAGGCGCAGGACGCAGAACGTTAGTCCAAAAGACTTTAGTAGAGCACAACAAAACAATCACGAATAAATGCCCTGAGGCAAAACTCCGCACGTAGGCGAATAACAACGGGCGCACAAACAGGTGCGCAAAACACTCCAAACAAATGGAGAAAATGCTCAACCGAGCAAACAGTGGAAATACAGCCTACCGGCACGACAGTAAAACAATCACACACAACACTAGACAAACACAACGAGAACTTAAAGGACACTAATTACACTAAACGATAACAGGTGTACAACAATCAGACAAAAGCAAACGAACATAGAAACATGCAACGGTGGCAGCTAGTATTCCGGAGACGACGAACGCCGAAGCCTGCCCGAGCAAGGGAGAGAGGCAGCCTCGGCCGAAACCGTGACACAGAGCTGGTGTAACTGAGTCAGGTTTGTAGGCCTCCTTGCTCGCACATGCTTTTTCAGTTCTGCCCATACATTTTCTATAGAATTGAGGTCAGGGCTTTGTGTTGGCCACTCCAATACCTTGACTTTGTTGTCCTTAAGCCATTTTGCCACAACTTTGGAAGTATGCTTGGGGTCATTGTCCATTTGGAAAACCCATTTGCGACCAAACTTTAACTTCCTGACTGATGTCTTGAGATGTTGCTTCAATATATCCACATAATTTTCCTTCCTCATGATGCCATCTATTTTGTGAAGTGCACCATTCCCTCCTGCAGCAAAGCACCCCCACAGCATGATGCTGCCACCCCCGTGCTTCACGGTTGGGATGGTGTTCTATTTTTGTTTCATCAGACCAGAGGACATTTCTACAAAAAGTTTTGTCCCCACGTGCGGTTGCAAACCGTAGTCTGGCTTTTTTATGGCGGTTTTGGAGCAGTGTCTTCTTCCTTGCTGAGCGGCCTTTCAGGTTATGTCGATATAGGACTTGTTCATCTCTAGGAGACAGAACGTGTCTCCTTCCTGAGTGGAATGACGGCTGCGTGGTCCCATGGTGTTTATACTTGCGTACGATTGTTTGTACAGATGAACGTGGTACCTTCAGGTGTTTGGAAACTGCTCCCAAGGATGAACCAGACTTGTGGAGGTCTACCATTTTTTTTCTGAGGTCTTGGCTGGTTTATTTAGATTTTCCCATGATGTCAAGCAAAGAGGCACTGAGTTTGAAGGTAGGCCTTGAAATACATCCACAGGTAGACCTCCAATTGACTCAAATGATGTCAATTAGCCTATCAGAAGCACAGTCAACTTAGTGTATGTAAACTTCTGACCCACTGGAATTGTGATACAGTGAATTATAAGTGAAATAATCTGTCTGTAAACAATTGTTTGAAAAATTACTTGTGTCATGCACAAAGTAGATGTCCTAACCGATTTGCCAAAACTATAGTTTGTTAACAAGAAATTTGTGGAGTGGTTGAAAGACGAATTTTAATGATTCCAACCTACGTGTATGTAAACTTCCGACTTCAACTGTGTGTGTGTGTGTGTGAATACCAGTACATACAGAGTCGTATTACACAAAGACACGCAACGCACATCCTGATATTGTCCCTGTTGTTGTTCCCCTTCATCTCTCTCACATCATGTCTCAACTCGCAGTGACAAAGAGGAGAGAGAAAAACACTGAGCGTAAAACGAGAGGAGCTCAGGGAGAGGGAGGGGTATAGGGAAGGTGTGGGTGTGTGTGTGTGTGTGTGTGTGTGTGTGGGTGTGTGTGTGTGAGGTGGGGTTAGTGGAGCTACACTCTTGTTTACCTCTGAAGAATAGCCCCGGGTACAGCTCCAGCCAGCTAGTTTCAGAATTACAGCCACAATCTATATACCACGTTAACATGCCTGGGGACGGAGGACATTGTTGTCTGATATGGATCAACATCTGTCTGCTCTCTCTCTCTCTCTCTCTCTCTCTCTCTCTCTCTCTCTCTCTCTCTCTCTCTCTCTCTCTCTCTCTCTCTCTCTCTCTCTCTCTCTCCCTCTCTCTCTCTCTCACTCACTCACTCACCACTCACTCCTTCCCCACTCACTCACTCACTCACTCACTCACTCACTCACCTTTCACTACTCCCACCACTCACTCACCACTCACTCACTCCTCCTCTTCCCTCCCTCCCTCCTCCCTCCCAACATCTCGGTCCAGATGTGAAAACAGCATCTGTAATGTGACGTACGCTATCACTAGACACACACACACACACACACACACACACACACACACACACACACTGGTGTTAGGGTTCAGCCAGCTGGGGACAAGGCTATCTGGAGTAACTCAACTCTTATGACCTCATATCCTGTTCGCTCTCCAAAACTTTCCTACTTGGAATGACGTCACCTGGTAATGAACAGAGAGAGACAGAGAGAGAAAGAGTGGTACTGTAGATTACTTTATCACTGACCTCAACCCAGAGTCTCTCAGAGCGTTCACAGTCAGCCCACTGACACCCCTATCAGACCACAGTAAAATCACAGTCTACTTGAACAGAGCAATACTCAATCATGATGCATCAAAGCCAAAGGAACTGCACAATATTAAGAAATGCTATAGATGGAAGGAAAGTAGTGTAGAAACCTATCAAAAAACAATTCGGCAACAACAAATTCAATCCCTTTTAGACAACTTCCTGGACAAAACGTTCCACTGTAATAGTGTAAACTTGGCAGTAGAAAGCCTAAACAGTATATTTGAACTTTCAGCTTCCCTATCAAATAAAATGTTTTCAAGCAGACAACCTAAGAAAATGAACAACAATGACAAATGGTTTGATGAAGAATGCAAAAACCTAAGAAAGAAATTGAGAAACCTATCCAACCTAAAACATAGAGACCCAGAAAATCTGAGCCTACGCCTTCACTATGGTGAATCACTAAAACAATACAGAAATACACTACGGAAACAAAAGGAACAGCACGTCAGAAATCAGCTCAATGTAATTGAAGAATCCATAGACTCTAACCACTTCTGGGAAAATTGGAAAACGCTAAACAAACAACCAGAAGAGAAGTGCTATCTATCCACAACGGAGATGGGTGGATAAACCACTTCTCCAATCTTTTTGGCTCTATAACAAAGAACAAAGAACAAACAGCAAAAAGTGGGAGAACTTGCACAATTGGTGGCTGACTAAACACTTTTTTCCCCCACTGTATCTATCCAAAACGGAGATGTATGGGTAAACCACTTCTCCAATCTTTTTGGCCCTATAACAAAGAATAAACAGCAAAAAAATATACATGATCAAATACAAATCTTAGAATCAGTTATTAAAGACTACCAGAACCCACTGGACTTCTCCAATTACATTGAATGAACTACAGGACAAAATACAAACCCTCCAACCCAAAAAGGCCTGTGGTGTTGATGGTATCCTAAATGAAATGATAAAATATACAGACCACAAATTCCAACTGGCTATACTTGAACTCTTTAACATCATCCTCAGCTCTGGCATCCTCCCCAATATTTGGAACCAAGGACTGATAACCCCAATCCACAAAAGTGGAGACAAATTTGACCTCAATAACTACCGTGGGATATGTGTCAACAGCAACCTTGGAAAAATCCTCTGCATAATCATTAACAGCAGACTTGTACATTTCCTCAGTGAAAAAAATTTACTGAGCAAATGTTAAATTGGCTTTTTACCAAATTACCATACGACAGACCACGTATTCACCTGCACACCCTAATTGACAAACAAACAAACCAAAACAAAGGCAAAGTCTTCTCATGCTTTGTTGACTTCAAAGAAGCTTTTGACTCAATTTGGCATGAGGGTCTGCTATAAAAATTGATGGAAAGTGCTGTTGAGGGAAAAACATACAACATTATAAAATCCATATACACAAACAACAAGTGTGCGGTTAAAATTGGCAAAAAACACACACATTCTTTCCACAGGGTCGTGGGTTGAGACAGGGATGCAGCTTAAGCCCCACCCTCTTCAACATATATATCAACGAATTGGAGAGGGCACTAGAACAGTCTGCAGCACCCGGTCTCATCCCTATTAGAATCCGAAGTCAAATGTCTACTGTTTGCTGATGATCTGGTGCTTCTGTCCCCAACCAAGGTGGGCCTACAGCAGCACCTAGATCGTCTGCACAGATTCTGTCAGACCTGGGCCCTGACAGTGAATCTCAGTAAGACAAAAATAATGGTGTTCCAAAAAGGTCCAGTTGCCAGGACCACAAATACAAATTCCATCTAGACACCGTTGCCCTAGAGCACACAAAAAACTATACATACCTCGGCCTAGACATCAGCGCCACAGGTAACTTCCACAAAGCTGTGAACGATCTGAGAGACAAGGCAAGAAGGGCTTTCTATGCCATCAAAAGGAACATAACGTTTGACATACCAATTAGGATCTGGCTAAAAATACTTGAATCAGTTATAGAACCCATTGCCCTTTATGGGACAAAATGGGACAAACATCAAATTGAGACTCTGCATGCAGAATTCTGCAAAGATATCCTCTCTGTACAACGTAAAACACCAAATAATGCATGCAGAGCAGAATTAGGCCGATACCTGATAATGATCAAAATCCAGAAAAGAGCCGTTACATTCTACAACCACATAAAAATAAGCGATTCCCAAACCTTCAATAACAAAGCCATCACCTGCAGAGAGATGAACCTGGAGAAGAGTCCCCCAGAACCTGGGGCTCTGTTCACAAACATAAACAGACCCCACAGAGCCCCAGGACGGCAACACAATTAGACCCAACCAAATCATGTAAAAACAAAAAGATAATTACTTGACACATTGGAAAGAATTAACAAAATAACAGAGCAAACTAGAATGCTATTTGGCTCTAAACAGAGAGTACACAGTGGCAGAATACCTGACCACTGTGACTGACCCAAACTTAAGAAAAGCTTTGAATGTGTACAGACTCAGTGAGCATAGCCTTGCTATTGAGAAAGGTCGCCGTAGGCAGACCTGGCTCTCAAGAGAAGACAGGCTATGTGCACACTGCCCACAAAATGAGGTGGAAACTGAGCTGCACTTCCTAACCTCCTGCCAAATGTATGACCATATTAGGGACACATATTTCACCTCAGATTACGCAGACCCACAAAGAATTCGAAAAACAAATCCAATTTTGATAAACTCCCATATCTATTGGGTGAAATACCACAGTGTGCAATCACAGCAGCAAGATGTGTGACCTGTTGCCACAAGAAAGGGCAACCAGTGAAGAACAAACACCATTGTAAATACAACCCATATTTATTTAATTTCCCTTTTGTACTTTAACTATTTGCACATTGTTACAACACTGTATATACAGTTGAAGTCGGAAGTTCTCTTTGTCACTGCGAGTTGAGACGTGACGTGAGAGAGATGAAGGGGAACAACAACAGGGACAATATCAGGATGTGCGTTGCGTGTCTTTGTGTAATACGACTGTATGTACTGATATTCACACAAACACACACACACACACACACACACACACAGTTGAAGTCGGAAGTTTACATACACTTAGGTTGGAATCATTAAAACTCGTTTTTCAACCACTCCACAAATGTCTTGTTAACAAACTATAGTTTTGGCAAGTCAGTTAGGACATCTACTTCGTGTATGACACAAGTAATTTTTCCAACAATTGTTTACAGACAGATTATTTCACTTATAATTCACTTGTGACGTCACGAGAGGCTACACAGCTTTCAGCGGGATTGCTCAAGTAGTGCAAGGAGACAAGGTTCAAACAAAACAAGGATTTTATTATAGGTCTTGGGAAATTAACGAAAATATAACAAAATTCTGTTCTCTTGTGGCTCTTTAAGGGTTAACAGTTCAGGGATGTCTCTTCCACATCCAAAGTCATAATTCTCACTCGCTCAGATAACTTTTCCCCAGCCTTACTGTAGTCCACGTTGCAGCTAGTGGCCAACCCAGCAAAAAGTCCTTCCAAATGTCTCTCACGTATTTCCACAGGTGCATATATCCAAAGGTGAGTATTTCCCAAAGGTAAGTATCTCCAAATCCTTATATTCCTCATGGAAGTGGACGTGCAGCACTCTTGTCCTCCAGAGAGCCCAGGTTGGAGACTGTGTCTCTTCCCTTCCCAAACCTTCAGCTCATCAGCTCCTCATTTGTTTCAGCTGCGTGGGAAGATTGGCCATAGAGGGGTGGAGTTCCCGACCATACCAGCAGATGGAGCCATAGCTGTCTGGGTTTGCAGCCACCTCAGGGGGATGTAACGTCCCTCCAGGACACAGCCTCTCGTGACATCACACATCCCCCTCCTCGGGACCGACGTCCTCGTCGGGGTAAAGGCAGCGAAGAAGGCATCACGCCGGGAGAGGGCGTCCGCATTGCCGTGGTGCTTGCCAGACTGCTCTCTCTTCAACTCCTCCAACTCTAGGACCAGGGACTCAGCCTCCTGTTGTCTCTCCTTGAGTTTCTTACTGAACGCATCAGCCTTGGTTTTAGCAGAGTTTAGCTTCTGTTGAGCAGCTTTCAGTTCCTTCTCTCTCTCTGCCTCCGCATTCTTCATCTTGTTCTCCAACACCTTGTACTTCTCCTCTGCCTTCTTCTGGACCTCCTTACTACTGCGCAGGGTCTCCTCACACTCCTCGATGGTCCTGTGCAGCCTCTCCAGCTCCTCCTGTTGCTTAGGGAAGGAGCTCTGTTGGAGTTTAGCCTGGAGGATATCTAACTCTTCTGTCTTCATGTCTAACTGTTGCTTTAACAAACGATACCTCTCAGCGGTCCCCTTCAGACCAGACAGTTCTTTGTCCAGATTCTGTAGCTCCGTCTCTGTGTCGGTCTGGGCACCTGCCATCCCTATCAGAGCCCGGGCGGGAGTGAGTAACTCGGAGGATTGCACCGGAGCCTTCCCAGGATGAGTCTTGCCTCTCCGTTTCCGAGGTACTCGGGGTTATCCTCTCCTGAGACTCTCTCCAGAGTGGGTAAAAGGCTGGGCAGTCTCGTCCAATTAGGACAGGGACGGGGAGGGAATCAACCACCCCGCCGTCGTGTGTATGGTTCCCCGTGTGCTGGTCATTGTAAGTTCAGTAATGGGGTATTCTCTGGTGTCCCCATGGACACAGGAAACTGGGAGGACTTTCCCCGGGGTCAGACACGTTGGGCCCACCAAATCCTTACGCACCAGGGTGGCCCGGCTACCAGAATCCAGTAAGGCCTCCACATCATGGTGATTCACAGTTACTGGGCAGGTGGGGGGTCCATCTGGGCCGCCATCTACGACTCCCAAGAGCGAGGCAAAACGGTGTGTGGGTGCTGAGCTGGAGGACTCCGCAGTGGGCATAGGTTCCTCGGCTGGTTTCCCACACTGCCAGGAGATATGTCCCATCTCCCCACACCGGTAACACTGTCGAGTTTCCCCCTCCTGGTGTACTCTTCTTGGACCCGCCTGGTTTCTGGCTCCCCCTGGAGCCGGGATAAGTCCTGACGTGGCTGGGTTCGAGACCTTGGGGTCCTTTGGACGGGTTCTTTTCATTTGTGGTGGGGCCGCACTCCTGGGGTCTTTTCGGGAAGCATTCAGCATCTCCGCTGTGGCCTGGTACTTTTCCACAGCTTCCACGGTCAGATCAGCCGTGGTCAAGGCCTGTTGACTGATGAACCGTTTTGCCTCATAAGGCAGGGCGCGTAGGGTAACGATCCACCACAACGGCCTCCACCACCGCCGCTGCTGTATTCCTCTGCGGATCCAGCCATTTCCTTGCGATTCGGACAAGTTCATGCATCTGCGCCCGAGGAGGTTGGTCTGGTTGGAAGGTCCAGCTGTGAAAGCGCTGGGCCATACCAAACTTTGTGAGTCCATATCTGCTGAGGATCTCAGACTTCAGGGCATCATAGTCAGTAACCTGGTCAGGGCCCAGGTCCCGGACAGCATTCAGCGATTCCCCGGTTAGAAAGGGGGCTAACAGACCAACCCACTGTTGCTTGGGCCAGGCTTCCCTAGTGGCCGTGGCCTCAAATGCATGCAGGTATGCCTCAATGTCATCGGTAGCTCCCATCTTTGATATAAAGTCACTTGCCTTTATTGGGCGGGTATTTTGGACAACCCTCTGTCTCTGCAACTGCAATTCCTCTGCCTTCAGAAGGTTGGCTTTCTTTTGCTCCTCCAAGAGAGCCACGTTTGCTTGCATCTGGGCTTGCTGGCCAGCAACAAGGGCTTTCAATATGTCCTCCATTTCAGTCGGCGGGGAGCCTACGGCCAACTTGGAAAACTGGGTGATCAAACCTTCGGTATCCTCCTCTGACATGCACTATTAACGCTTGAGCTTGCCCGTATTCTCCACCATCTGTGACGTCACGAGAGGCTACACAGCTTTCAAGCGGGATTGCTCAAGTAGTGCAAGGAGACAAGGTTCAAACAAAACAAGGATTTTATTATAGGTCTTGGGAAATTAACGAAAATATAACAAAAATTCTGTTCTCTTGTGGCTCTTTAAGGGTTAACAGTTCAGGGATGTCTCTTCCACATCCAAAGTCATAATTCTCACTCGCTCAGATAACTTTTCCCCAGCCTTACTGTAGTCCACGTTGCAGCTAGTGGCCAACCCAGCAAAAAGTCCTTCCAAATGTCTCTCACGTATTTCCACAGGTGCATATATCCAAAGGTGAGTATTTCCCAAAGGTAAGTATCTCCAAATCCTTATATTCCTCATGGAAGTGGACGTGCAGCACTCTTGTCCTCCAGAGAGCCCAGGTTGGAGACTGTGTCTCTTCCCTTCCCAAACCTTCAGCTCATCAGCTCCTCATTTGTTTCAGCTGCGTGGGAAGATTGGCCATAGAGGGGTGGAGTTCCCGACCATACCAGCAGATGGAGCCATAGCTGTCTGGGTTTGCAGCCACCTCAGGGGGATGTAACGTCCCTCCAGGACACAGCCTCTCGTGACATCACACACTGTATCACAATTCCAGTGGGTCAGAAGTTTACATACACTAAGTTGACTGTGCCTTTAAACAGCTTGGAAAATTCAGGAAAATGATGTCATGGCTTTAGAAGCTTCTGATAGGCTAATTGACATCATTTGAGTCAATTGTAGGTGTACCTGTGGATATATTTCAAGGCCTACCTTCAAACTCAGTACCTCTTTGCTTGACATCATGGGAAAATCAATAGATATCAGCCAAGATCTCAGAAAACATTTTGTAGACCTCCACAAGTCTGGTTCATCCTTGGGAGCAATTTCCAGACGCCTGAAGGTACCACGTTCATCTGTACAAACAATAGTATGCAAGTATAAACACCATGGGACCACGCAGCCATCATATCGCTCAGGAAGGAGATGTGTTCGGTCTCCTAGAGATGAACGTACTTTGGTGCGAAAAGTGCAAATCAATCCCAGAACAACAGCAAAGGACCTTGTGAAGATGCTGGAGGAAACAGGTACAAAAGCATCTATATCAACAGTAAAACGAGTCCTACATCGACATAACCTGAAAGGCCGCTCAGCAAGGAAGAAGCCACTGCTCCAAAACCGCCATAAAAAAGCCAGACTACGGTTTGCAACTGCGCATGGGGACAAAGATCGTACCTTTTGGAGAAATGTCCTCTGGTCTGATGAAACAAAAATATAACTGTTTGGCCATAATGGCCATCGTTATGTTTGGAGGAAAAAGGGGGAGGCTTGCAAGCCAAAGGACACCATCCCAACCGTGAAGCACGGGGGTGGCAGCATCATGCTGTGGGGGTGCTTTGCTGCAGGAGGGAATGGTGCACTTCACAAAATAGATGGCATCATGAGGAAGGAAAACTATGTGGATATATTGAAGCAACATCTCAAGACATCAGTCAGGAAGTTAAAGCTTGGTCGCAAATGGGTCTTCCAAATGGACAATGACCCCAAGCATACTTCCAAAGTTGTGGCAAAATGGCTTAAGGACAACAAAGTCAAGGTATTGGAGTGGCCATCACAAAGCCCTGACCTCAATCCTATAGAAAATGTATGGGCAGAACTGAAAAAGCGTGTGCGAGCAAGGAGGCCAACAAACCTGACTCAGTTACACCAGCTCTGTCAGGAGGAATGGGCCAAAATCCACCCAACTTATTGTGGGAAGCTTGTGGAAGGCTACCCGAAACATTTGACCCAAGTTAAACAATTTAAAGGCAATGCTACCAAATACTAATTGAGTGTATGTAAACTTCTGACCCACTGGGAATGTGATGAAATAAATAAAAGCTGAAATAAATAATTCTCTCTACTATTATTCTGACATTTCACATTCTTAAAATAAAGTGGTGATCCTAACTGACCTAAAACAGGGAATTTTTACTAGGATTAAATGTCAGGAATTGTGAAAAACTGAGTTTAAATGTATTTGGCTAAGGTGTATGTAAACTTCCGACTTCAACTATATATTGTGTCATCATGAACAGCAGATTTGTGCACTTTTTCAGTGAACACAATGTCCTGAGCAAAAGTCAAATTGGATTCCTACCAAATTATCGAACATCAGACCACATTTATTGATAAACATGAATAAAAAATAAACTAAAATGTTCTCCTGCTTTGTGGATTTCCAAAAAGCCTTTGATTTAATTTGGCATGAAGGCATTTTTCTCAAATGAAATGGAAAAATATGTCATCAAATCAATGAATACAAATAACAAATGTGAAACAGGGGAACAACTTGTGCTCAAGTCTAAATGCAACATGTCAAGTTTTGGTCCCATGTTTCATGAGCTGAAATAAAAAATCCCAGATTTTATTTTCCATACTCACAAAAAGCTTATTTCGCTTAAATGTTGTGCACCAATTTGTTTACATCCGGTTAGTGAGCATTTCTCCTTTGCCAAGATAATCCATCCACCTGACAGGTGTGGCATATCAAGAAGCTGATTAAACAGCTTGATCATTACACAGGAGTACCTTGTGCTGGGGACAATCAAAGGCCACTCTAAAATGTGCAGTTTTGTCACACAACACAATGAGGGAGCGTGTAATTGGCATGCTGACTGCAGGAATGTCCATCAGAGCTGATATTCCAATTCTGTCAGACCTGAACACTGACAGTCAATCTCAACAAGACTAACATTATGATATTCCAGTTCTGTCAGACCTGAACACTGACAGTCAATCTCAGCAAGACTAACATTATGATATTCCAGTTCTGAACACTGACAGTCAATCTCAACAAGACTAACATTATGATATTCCAGTTCTGTCAGACCTGAACACTAACAGTCAATCTCAACAAGACTAACATTATGATATTCCAGTTCTGTCAGACCTGAACACTGACAGTCAATCTCAACAAGACTAATATTATGATATTCCAGTTCTGTCAGACCTGAACACTGACAGTCAATCTCAACAAGACTAACATTATGATATTCCAGAAAAGGTCCAGATGTCAGGGAAACCGATATACTCTTTTACTCATATAGAACACACACATCTACACATGTTTGGGACAAAATATTTTCTCCACAGGAACATCAACCTGGCTGTGAATGAACGGATTGACAAACCAAGGAGGGCTTTCTATGCCATTAAACAATCTATTAAATTAGACATACCAATTAGGATCTGGCTCAAAATATTCTAATCAATAATAGAACCAATAGCACTATATGGCAGTGAAGTGTGGGGTCCGCTTACAAAGCAAGAACTTGACAAATGGGGCAAACACCCAACTGAAACCCTGCATACGGAATACTGTGAGCATCCTCAGAGTACAGAGAAAAACTCCAAACAACGCATGCAGAGCAGAATTAGGCCAAATCCCTCTTCTGATTAATATCCAAAAAATAGTCACCAAATTGTATCATTATTTAAAAACAAATTACAGCCACTCCTACCATTACAAAGCACTCAAATGCCATGAATTGACCATAGAGAAGAGTCCCCTTAGCCAGCTGGTCCTGAGGATCAAATCATTAACCACTACCAGCCCAACAAAGCCTCAGGACAACAGTCAGAAAATCTGCCCCAACCAAATTATCACAAAGCAAAAAGGAAAATATATCACCTATTGGAAAGACACCACAAAAAAATCAAAGTACATGGTGGCAGACTATCTGACCACTGTGACTGATAGAACATTGAGTAAAACACTGACTAGGTACAGACTCAGTGAGCACAGTCTGGCTATAGAGACCGGTCATCACAGGCAAACCTGGCTGCCCAGAGAGGACAGGCTGTGCTCACTCTGCCCCCGGGGAGAGATAGAGACAGAGATGCATTTTCTGTCAAATTGTGACAGATATTCTGACATAAGAAATACATTCTTCCCCAAAAGTATGAAACAATATTAAGAATTAGAAAACCTAAATGATGAAGAGAAACTTAAGTACATACTGAACCAACATGCTGTGTTTTAGCCTCCTGCCACAACCTGAGAGACAGCCAGTGAAAAGTCTGGTGTGATTATTCATACACTACATGACCAAAAGTATGTGGACACCTGCTCGTCCAACATCTCATTCCAAAATCATGGGCATTAATATGGAGTTGGTCCCCCCTTTGCTGCTATAACAGCCTCCACTCTTCTGGGAAGGCTTTCCACTAGATGTTGGAACATTGCTGCGGGGACTTGCTTCCATTCAGCCACAATAGCATTAGTGAGGTCAGGAACTGATGTTGGGTGATTAGGCCTGGCTTGCAGTCAAGCGTTCCAATTCATCCCAAAGTTATTCAATGGGTTTGAGGTCAGGGCTCTGTGCAGGCCAATCAAGTTCTTCCACACCGATCTCGACAAACCATTTCTGTATGGACCTCGCTTTGTGCACGGGGGCATTGTCGTGCTGAAACAGTAAAGGGCCTTCCCCAAACTGTTGCCACAAAGTTGAAAGCACAGAATCGTCTAGAATGTCATTATATGCAGTAGCGTTAAGATTTCCCTTCACAGGAACTAAGGGGCCTAGCCCGAACCATGAAAAACAGCCCGGACCATTATTTCTCCTCTACCAAACTTTACAGTTGGCACTATGCATTGGGGCAGGCAGCGTTCTCCTGGCATCTCCTGGTGAAGCGTGATTCATCACTCCAGAGAACGCGTTTCCACTGCTCCAGAGTCCAATGACGGCGAGCTTTACACCACTCCAGCCGACGCTTGGCATTGCACACGGTGATCTTAGGCTTGTGTGCGGCTGCTCGGCCATGGAATCCCATTTCATGAAGCTCCCTTCGAACAGTTCTTGTGCTGACGTTGCTTCCAGAGGCAGTTTGGAACTCGGTAGAGAGTGTTACTACCGAGGACAGACGATTGTTACGCGCTACGCCCTTCAGCACTCGGCGGTCCCGTTCTGTGAGCTTGTGTGGCCTATCACTTCGCTGCTGAGCCGTTGTTGCTCCTAGACGTTTCCATTTCACAATAACAGCACTTACAGTCAGTCTAGTCTATTCCTGTCTAGTGTAATCAGTCTAGTCTGTTCCTGTGTAGTCTAATCAGTCTAGTATAATCCTGTCTAGTTTAGTCAATCTAGTATAGTCCTGTCTAGTCAGTCTAGTATAGTCCTGTCTAGTCAGTCTAGTATAGTCCTGTCTAGTCAGTCTAGTATATTACTGTCTAGTCAGTCTAGTATAATCCTGTCTAGTCTAGTCAGTCTAGTATAGTCCTGTCTAGTCTAGTCAGTCTAGTATAATCCTGTCTAGTCTAGTCAGTCTAGAATATTCCTGTCTAGTCAGTGTAGTATATTCCTGTCTTTGACCATCGTTGTTATACAGTATGTTTACTTTGACAAAGCATATCAAAACAGAGAGAGAGGGAGAGAGAGAGAGATGGAGGGAGAGAGCAAGAGAGAGAAAGAAAGAGAGAGATGGAGAGGGAGAGAGGAGAGAGAGAGAGAGAGAGAGAGAGAGAGAGAGAGAGGGAGGGAGGGAGAGAGAGGGAGAGAGAGAGAGATGGAGGGAGGGAGAGAGAGGGAGAGAGAGAGAGATGGAGGGAGGGAGAGAGAGGGAGAGAGAGAGAGATGGAGGGAGGGAGAGAGAGGAGAGAGAGAGAGATGGAGGGAGGGAGAGAGAGGGAGAGAGAGAGAGATGGAGGGAGGGAGAGAGAGGGAGAGAGAGAGAGATGGAGGGAGGGAGAGCGAGAGAGAGAAAGAAAGAGAGAGATGGCGAGAGCGAGAGAGAGAGAGAGAGCGAGAGAGAGAGAGAGAGAGAGAGAGAGCAGAATTATGCATTATACCATCACACAGGGTGTGTGGTAAGACTGAGGGAAGTCACACCTCCTAAAGACACTGTTATACAGGTCATCATCTGTAGTGAAGTCACACCTCCTAAAGACACTGTTATACAGGTCATCATCTGTAGTGAAGTCACACCTCCTAAAGACACTGTTATACAGGTCATCATCTGTAATGAAGTCACACCTCCTAAAGACACTGTTATACAGGTCATCATCTGTAGTGAAGTCACACCTCCTAAAGACACTGTTATACAGGTCATCATCTGTAATGAAGTCACACCTCCTAAAGACACTGTTATACAGGTCATCGTCTGTAGTGAAGTCAAAACTCCTAAAGACACTGTTATACAGGTCATCATCTGTAGTGAAGTCACACCTCCTAAAGACACTGTTATACAGGTCATCATCTGTAGTGAAGTCACACCTCTTAAAGACACTGTTATACAGGTCATCATCTGTAGTGAAGTCACACCTCCTAAAGACACTGTTATACAGGTCATCATCTGTAGTGAAGTCACACCTCCTAAAGACACTGTTATACAGGTCATCATCTGTAGTGAAGTCACACCTCCTAAAGACACTGTTATACAGGTCATCGTCTGTAGTGAAGTCACACCTCCTAAAGACACTGTTATACAGGTCATCATCTGTAGTGAAGTCACACCTCCTAAAGACACTGTTATACAGGTCATCATCAGTAGTGAAGTCACACCTCCTAAAGACACTGTTATACAGGTCATCATCTGTAGTGAAGTCACACCTCTTAAAGACACTGTTATACAGGTCATCATCTGTAGTGAAGTCACACCTCCTAAAGACACTGTTATACAGGTCATCATCTGTAGTGAAGTCACACCTCCTAAAGACACTGTTATACAGGTCATCATCTGTAGTGAAGTCACACCTCTTAAAGACACTATTCAAGTTCTATTTGTTATGAATGAACCAACTTTTCAGTACCCTTCGCTTTCATTATCCTCAAGCCTTAGAGCATGTTTCTATTCATTAGGGTCGTTGTTGTTGTTGTTGTTGTTGTTGTTGTTGTTAATGTGTTGTTGTTGTTGTTGTTGTTGTTAATGTGTTGTTGTTGTTGTTGTTGTTGTTGTCCTCCACAGTGAACACCCTGGGCATCAGTGATGATCTGAAACATAAACTGCAGGATGTGATGGTGGACAGACACAAACTAACCCTGGGAAAGACTCTGGGAGAGGGTGAGTGTGTGTATGTGTCTAGATCCTGTAGTTGTTCTAGGCAGGGTGTGTGTCCTGGATCGTCCTGCTACTCTGCTGGCTGTAACTATCTCTATCTAATCATCACTGATACCTCCTGACCTTGTGACTGCTGGAACCGTTCAGTCAACTAACTGATACTTAGCGGTGTTACACAGGGTGAATGTGTGTCCATCTAATAGCCTTGTTACCAGCAGAACCGTTCTGACCGTGTTCTGGCTTCAAGGCCCGGAGGGTAGATACCAACGATAAAATAAAGAGTACATTGACATGAGAAAATGTCAAAGAATATAACATCTGCTGTCCAACAGTGCACCTTTGTGAATGTAAACAGATGTTTGTCTGTGTGTCTACAGGAGAGTTTGGCTCGGTGATGGAGGGAGCGTTAACCCAAGAGGAGTCTGTTCTCAAAGTGGCAGTGAAGACCATGAAGAGTAAGTTAACTATGACACCACTACAGAGTAAGCAGCACATACACTAGTCTGTTTCTTTGACACCCTTAGTTTTGACACCCTTACTTTTGACACCCTACTTTTGACCGTAGACTCTATTTCCTGTAAAGTGCATTACTTTTGAACAATAAAGTCCAGTACTTTTGACCAGAGCCCGAGTGGAACTAGACTGGGATGAGAGATGAGTCCATGTTCTCACCCATCTCTCCTCCTCTAGTTGCTATCTGTACCCGCACCGAGATGGAAGACTTCCTGAGAGAAGCTGCTTGTATGAAGGAGTTTGACCATCAGAACGTCATGAGACTGCTAGGTGAGACTGGACCGAACTACTGTGTGTGCGTTCATGCATGTGTGTGTGTGTGGCCCCTGGAGAGAGTGCGACTGTCCCTCTGTCTGTCTGTGTGTGTGGCCCCTGGAGAGAGGGTGACCGTCCCTCTGTCTGTCTGTCTGTCTGTGTGTGGCCCCTGGAGAGAGTGTGACTGTCCCTCTGTCTGTCTGTCTGTGTGGCCCCTGGAGAGAGGGTGACTGTCCCTCTGTCTGTCTGTGTGTGTGGCCCCTGGAGAGAGTGCGACCGTCCCTCTGTCTGTCTGTGTGTGTGGCCCCTGGAGAGAGGGTGACTGTCCCTCTGTCTGTCTGTGTGTCCCAGGTGTGTGTCTGCAGACAGTGGAGAATGAAGGCTACCCCTCCCCTGTAGTCATCCTACCCTATATGAAACATGGAGACCTACACAGCTACCTGCTCTACTCACGACTTGGAGACTGCCCCGTGGTCAGTACACACACACACACACACACACACACACACACACACACACACACACACACACACACACACACACACACACACACACACACACACAGGGGAGGAAATGTATCTCTTACTGAATGACCTCACTATCAGCACTTCTGAATGGATGACATGTTTATTTGGAAGAGAATCACTACACTATGACTCTCCACAGACTAGTGTTGAGAATCACTACACTATGACTCTCCACAGACTGGTGTTGAGAATCACTACACTATGACTCTCCACAGACTGGTGTTGAGAATCACTACACTATGACTCTCTACAGACTAGTGTTGAGAATCACTACACTATGACTCTCTACAGACTAGTGTTGAGAATCACTACACTATGACTCTCCACAGACTAGTGTTGAGAATCACTACACTATGACTCTCTACAGACTAGTGTTGAGAATCACTACACTAGACTCTCCGACTAGTTTGAGAATCACTACACTATGACTCTCCACAGACTGGTGTTGAGAATCACTACACTATGACTCTCTACAGACTAGTGTTGAGAATCACTACACTATGACTCTCTATAGACTAGTGTTGAGAATCACTACACTATGACTCTCTACAGACTAGTGTTGAGAATCACTACACTATGACTCTCCACAGACTAGTGTTGAGAATCACTACACTATGACTCTCCACAGACTAGTGTTGAGAATCACTACACTATGACTCTCCACAGACTAGTGTTGAGAATCACTACACTATGACTCTCTACAGACTAGTGTTGAGAAACACTGGGCCTTATCCAAACAAGAGTTCATAGAAAATGTTGAAATGTTGCAGGATTTAGGAAATGCTCCAAAAATCCTCTAGTGTAGAATTTGATATCCCAGCCTCCTTCTGGGACTGGGGTGGACTGTACCACTCTGTCTGCTATGGGGGGAACAGACTATACCACTCTGTCTGCTATGGGGGGAACAGACTATACCACTCTGTCTGCTATGAGGGAAACAGACTATACCACTCTGTCTGCTATGGGGGGAACAGACTATACCACTAGTATATCTCTATGTCACATGGTTCAGCCCTGGAAGCCTAAGAGTCTCTGTCAGACAGAGGAGGATGTCGCCCTCTAGTGTACTGAAAACAAACATGCAGGGTTTTGAAAATAAACATTGGGAAACTAGAGATATTTGATCTATGATGATCTAGGTATGATCTCTATGTGTGTTTCCATGTCTGTTATTGTGTTTGTGTGTCACTACTGAGGAATGTCCTGTGTGTGTGTGTGTGTGTGTATTGTATGTTCTGTGTGTGTGTGTGTGTGTGTGTGTGTGTATTGTATGTTCTGTGTGTGTGTGTGTGTGTGTGTGTGTGTATTGTATGTTCTGTGTGTGTGTGTGTGTGTGTGTGTGTGTATTGTATGTTCTGTGTGAGTGTGTGTGTGTGTGTATTGTATGTTATGTGTGTGCGTGTGTGTATTGTATTTTCTGTGTGTGTGTGTATTGTATGTTCTGTGTGTGTATGTATTGTATGTTATGTGTGTGTGTGTATTGTTTTTCTGTGTGTGTGTGTGTGTGTGTGTGTATTGTATGTTCTGTGTGTGTGTGTATTGTATGTTCTGTGTGTGTATGTATTGTATGTTATGTGTGTGTGTGTATTGTTTTTCTGTGTGTGTGTGTGTGTGTATTGTATGTTCTGTGTGTGTGTGTATTATATGTTCTGTGTGTGTATGTATTGTATGTTATGTGTGTGTGTGTATTGTTTTTCTGTGTGTGTGTGTGTGTGTGTGTGTATTGTATGTTCTGTGTGTGTATGTATTGTATGTTATGTGTGTGTGTGTATTGTTTTTCTGTGTGTGTGTGTGTGTGTGTGTATTGTATGTTCTGTGTGTGTGTGTATTGTATGTTCTGTGTGTGTATGTATTGTATGTTATGTGTGTGTGTGTGTGTGTATTGTATGTTCTGTGTGTGTGTGTATTGTATGTTCTGTGTGTGTTCTACCCTTTGTGTGTGTGTTCTAGCCTTTGTGTGGTGATGGCTTTGGGTGTAGCAGAACTGCCCCTCCCTACCTTCAGGCTATGCTCAAACCCTACACCCCAACCCAAGCACTCTGTTCTGCCACCTCTGGTCTCAAGGGCCGTCCCACCCTCTCTGGATAAGACTGTCTGCTAAATGACTAACACGTCAATGTAAATGTAACATATGCTGTGTAGAACAGCCATGTATCTCTGACATTAAGGGATCCTGTCAGGGCTATTCATGGTATTTCTACTGAACCCTGTCAGTAAAAAATAAAAAATAACAATTTTCTCTCTGTGTTGTCCTCCAGTACTAATAATCTCTCTCTCTCTCTCTCTCTCTCTCTCTCTCTCTCTCTCTCTCTCTCTCTCTCTCTCTCTCTCTCTCTCTCTCTCTCTCTCTCTCTCTCTCTCTCTCTCTCTCTCTCTCTCTCTCTCTCTCTCTCTCTCTCTCTCTCTCTCTCTCTCAATTACCCTCCTGAACCCTGATAATGGTATGGTGTAATAACCCCTGTCTCCCTCTCTGTTATCCTGCAGTACCTGCCGTCTCAGATGCTGGTGAAGTTCATGACAGACATCGCCAAGGGAATGGAGTATCTCAGCAGAAACAACTTCATCCACAGAGACCTGGCTGCTAGGAACTGCATGTAAGAACCATCACTGTTGCTACCTGTCAGTATCGCTATCCCTAGACAAGGTTCCTCTGTTTCTCTTTCACTAGTGGCATCTCCTTTCCTCTCTTTCTACCTCGATGTCCTCCGGTGCACTTTCTAAATGTATAAAGTGCAGTGAGCACAAGTGCACAACATGTGAGTGTGTATTTGTGGAGTAATCAAGTGCACACACTGCACCGCTGCTTTTCATAGATGTAACACTAAAATACATTGTTGCCTTAACTCGCTCTCTCTGTATGTTTCAGGCTGAACCCACCTCTCTCTCTCTCAGACTGAACCCATCTCTCTCTCTCTCTATGTGTGTTCCAGGCTGAATGAGAACATGAATGTGTGTGTTGCTGACTTCGGCCTTTCTAAGAAGATATATAACGGAGACTACTACCGCCAGGGTCGCATCTCTAAGATGCCCGTCAAATGGATCGCCATCGAGAGCCTGGCGGACCGCGTCTACACCACCAAGAGCGATGTGGTGAGTCTAATGCCTGTAGTGGTGTGCATGTGTGCATACAAATGTAGATGTTCTCAGCACCAGTTCTTTCCCCTCCTATAAAGCCTACCTTCGTTGGTGTGTTGTCTATAAGAGGAATTAGGCTTAGGCAAACATGGCAGTGTGGTTGCAAGTGTTTAAATGCTTTGATTTGGTCACAGGCCTAGCTGCTGTTTGCCTAATGTGGATTTCAGTTTTTGGAATGTGTGAGACTGAGACTAACCAAAGCACTCCCTCCTCTCTCTCTGACCGTCTCTCACTTCCTCCTCTCTCTCTCACTCCCTGCTCTCTCACTCCCTCCTCTTTCTCTCACTCCCTCCTCTCTCTCTGAACCTCTCTCACTCCCTCCTCTCTCTCCCTCCTCTCTCTCAGTGGTCATTTGGTGTGACTATGTGGGAGATAGCGTCGCGCGGCCAGACTCCGTACCCAGGTGTGGAGAACAGTGAGATATATGACTACCTGAGACAAGGAAACCGCCTCAAACAACCTCCAGATTGTCTGGACAGCATGTGAGTGGCTCAACACTAGTTTGTCTGTCTGGCTGTCAATTTACAACAGATCTGGGTCAATATACAGTATATAAAATAATCTCAAATACTTGAGCTTGATTTCCATGTAGTTTGCCTGGTATACTCTTAGAAAAAAAAGGTTCCAAAAGGGTTATTTGTCTGTACCCATAGGAGAACCCTTTTTGGTTCCATGTAGAACCGTCTGTGGAAAGGGTTTAACATGGAACCCAAAAGGGTTCTATCTGGAACCCAAAAGGGTTCTATCTGGAACCCAAAAGGGTTCTTCAAAGGGTTTCCCAACCCTGGTCCTCCAGTACTCCCAACAGTACGCATTTTTGACAAGTTGAATCAGGTGTGCTTGTCCAGGGTTACAATGAAAAATGTGTACTGATGGGGGTACTGAAGGACCAGGGTTGGTAACCACTGATCTAGATAGCACCTTAACTGTACAATGTCCCAATAGTGAAACTCTTACATATTGAGTTATGTCCTTTCAGCTGAAGTAATCAAACCTCTCCTTCTCTCCTTCTCTCCTCTCTCCTCTCTCCTTTCTCTCTCTCCTTCTCTCCTTCTCTCCTCTCTCCTCCTCCTCCTCCTCCTCCTCCTCCTCCTCCTCTCCTTCAGTTATTCCCTGATGTTCTCCTGCTGGTTCTTGAGTCCTAAGGACCGTCCTCTGTTTGAGACTCTCCGCGGGGAGCTGCAGAAGGCTCTCGAGGACCTGCCGGACTCCCAGGACCCAGATGAGATCCTCTACGTCAACATGGAGGAGTCGATGGAGCTGGGGGCCGTTGGGGGCCGCGACCCAGCCGGGGGCCTGAAGGGCCTGGACTCTGTGGCTACGGTGGAGGTGCACCACGCCCATCCCAGCCGCTATGTCCTCTGTCCCCAACACGACGCCAACCGGCTGCTCTCTGACTCCCTGGAGAGTCTCAACCTTGTGTCCTCCTCCTCCGCCACCCTGCCCCTGGGGACGACCCTACAACCCTCCGGCTGCTCCACCCCGACACCCACAGCAGAGGTACAGGAGGACAGAGATGGGACAGGGGGAGGGCCCAGGAAGGTACCCTGGTAGTGATGAAGGGCTCTACGCTCACCACCGTCACAGAGTCAACACAGACTGGTCAATACCATCAGAACTATACCATCCCTCCTGTTGGTATTCACGGTCACAGTCTTGACAGACAGACTGGACAAGACCATTTAATCCCAATCAAATAATTTAGCAAGCCTTGGTATTGACCCAGATGAATATAAAAGTGTTCCTACACACATTTTGCACAAACACACTCCTACACATTCCTACAAACACCCGTACACCCTCCTTTAGGCGTTCCACATTGTGATTGAAAGAGTGGGGTTGTCAAAATGTATATAGCTACGTCCTCACATCTCCTCCTTCTTAAGCACACATCATATCATAATGAGTCTACAGGCTGTTGGCCCTGAAACCCCTCAGACAGACCAGACAGTAGAGACCAGTACCCCCTCAGACAGACCAGACAGTAAAGACCAGTACCCCCTCAGACAGACCAGACAGTAGAGACCAGTACCCCCTCAGACAGACCAGACAGTAAAGACCAGTACCCCCTCAGACAGACCAGACAGTAGAGACCAGTACCCCCTCAGACAGACCAGACAGTAGAGACCAGTACCCCCTCAGACAGACCAGACAGTAGAGACCAGTACCCCTCAGACAGACCAGACAGTAGAGACCAGTACCCCCTCAGACAGACCAGACAGTAAAGACCAGTACCCCCTCAGACAGACCAGACAGTAAAGACCAGTACCCCCTCAGACAGACCAGACAGTAAAGACCAGTACCCCCTCAGACAGACCAGACAGTAAAGACCAGTACCCCCTCAGACAGACCAGACAGTAAAGACCAGTACCCCCTCAGACAGACCAGACAGTAGAGACCAGTACCCCCTCAGACAGACCAGACAGTAGAGACCAGTACCCCTCAGACAGACCAGACAGTAAAGACCAGTACCCCCTCAGACAGACCAGACAGTAAAGACCAGTACCCCCTCAGACAGACCAGACAGTAGAGACCAGTACCCCCTCAGACAGACCACCATTAGCACACATTAGGCAAGTCCTTGTCCACCCAAACTGCATGCAGGACAATCAGAGACAAATCTAAACCCAATTGAACGTATGTCAACCACAGAGCTATGTATTCCTGACTGCCAGAGACAGTTCTATCATAATGAACTGATCTACACAGGACCAGCTAATACCCTGCCATATAGTGATCTACACAGGACCAGCTAATACCCTGCCAAATAGTGATCTACACAATACCAGCTAAGACCCTGCCATATAGTGATCTACACAATACCAGCTAATACCCTGCCATATAGTGATTTACACAGTACCAGCTAATACCCTGCCATATAGTGATTTACAGAGTACCAGCTAATACACTGCCTGCCATATAGTATACAGTCTACAGTGTCAACTCAGGAGCTATAATACTGAAAATGTCCAGCTAACTGAAGCAACCGTCCAGAAAGCATTGGAGCAGAGGACAAATCATAGATTATATGGAACTAATACAATAAACGGCCCTGCCGGTGGGATAGAGGCCATGATAATGGATAGAGGCCATGATAATGGATAGAGGCCATGATAATGGATAGAGGACATGATAATGGATAGAGGCCATGATAATGGATAGAGGCCATGATAATGGATAGAGGACATGATAATGGATAGAGGCCATGATAATGAATAGAGGCCATGATAATGGATAGAGGACATGATAATGGATAGAGGCCATGATAATGGATAGAGGCCATGATAATGGATAGAGGACATGATAATGGATAGAGGCCTGATTAGAGGCCATGATAATGGATAGAGGACATGATAATGGATAGAGGCCATGATAATGAATAGAGGCCATGATAATGGATAGAGGACATGATAATGGATAGAGGCCATGATAATGAATAGAGGCCATGATAATGGATAGAGGACATGATAATGGATAGAGGCCATGATAATGAATAGAGGCCATGATAATGAATAGAGGACATGATAATGAACAGCCCTGCCGGTGGGATAGAGGCCATGATAATGAACGGCCCTGCCGGTGGGATAGAGGCCATGATAATGAATAGTGAATGGATTTACGTAACACAATGAGTGGGAGACAGAAGAGACTAACCTATGTCTAACTATAATGGAGTCATGTGACCTACCTTGGTCCTCTAACCATTATCAACAGGATAAGACTGTCCATCTTGAATGGATGGATCTCAACAGACTCTCACCCTGTCTCAACACAGACTCTCACCCTGTCTCACCCTGTCTCAATCTGTCTCACCCTGTCTCAACCTGTCTCACCCTATCTCACTCTGTCTTACCCTGTCTCAATCTGTCTCACCCTGTCTCACCCTGTCTCACCCAGTTCCACCCTGTCTCAATCTCTCACCCTGTCTCACCCTGTCTCACCCAGTTCCACCATGTCTCAATCTCTCACCCTGTCTCACCCTGTCTCAATCTGTCTCACCCTGTCTCACCCTGTCTCAATCTGTCTCAATCTATCTCACCCTGTCTCACTCTCTCACCCTGTCTCACCCTGTCTTACCCTGTCTCAATCTGTCTCACCCTGTCTCACCCTGTCTTACCCTGTCTAATCCTGTGTTACCCTGTCTCACTGTGTCACCCTGTCTCAATCTGTCTCACCCTGTCTTACCCTGTCTCACCCAGTCTTACCCTGTCTCACCCTGTCTCACCCAGTCTCACCCTGTCTCAATCTGTCTCAATCTGTCTTATCCTGTCTCACCCTGTCTCACCATGTGTTTTACCCTGTCTCAATCTGTCTCACCCTGTCTCACCCAGTCTCACCCTGTCTTACCCTGTCTCAATCTGTCTCACCCTGTCTCACCCAGTTTCACCATGTGTCTTACCCTGTCTCAATCTGTCTCACCCGGTCTCACCCAGTCTCACCCTGTCTTACCCGTTCTCAATCTGTCTCACCCGGTCTCACCCAGTCTCACCCTGTCTCACCCAGTCTCACCCTGTCTCACCCTGTCTCACCCTGTCTCACCCAGTCTCACCCTGTCTCACCCTGTCTCACCCTGTCTCGGCCTGTTGTGTTTTATGTTGTGAGTGGAAGAGAAAGGGAAAAGCAACAGGTCAGCAGGTCAGCAGGTCAACAGGTCAGCAGGTCAACTGAAGCTGCTGTCAAGCATACATAACATTGAGGTCATTGTTTGCTAAATTAAAGCAATGGACTATAGCTATTGATAGTTCAATTCTGAAAGCAAACCAAATTCCAATTCCACATTTTTCTCATTGAAAAGCATGGAATTGGAATGTTAGTGTACTTCCTATATTGACTGGAATATAAATGGAATTGACCCCAACCCTGATTGATAAGTTCACGTAGGACCAGTAAGATATAGGATGTAACCTTATGTTGGTTTAACCCATAGCTACCGGAGGATCACTATGGCTACCTGATAGTCACTATGGCTACCGGAGGATCACTATGGCTACCTGATAGTCACTATGGCTACCTGATAGTCACTATGGCTACCTGAGGGTCACACCACACTCGATCCTTCTCAACGTAGTTGTGGCTCAAAGCACAGTGTTGCTGTTACACCATTTTGTTTATACGTGTGTATTCGATTTTGTTTTATGTATAAGACCTTTGCACTAATATTAACGTGTCCTTTTATATCATTATTGTCTTTTGGTTTTTTATGTATTTTTAGGCTTATTATCTTTTTTTGTTTTAATGTAATTTCCATGTATTCTTGGGGCTCTATTCAATCCGCATTGTGGAAGTATCAGTTTTTAGCGGAGACCGCATTCACAGTAAACGATGCATATGTCGGCTCGTTTTGGAAATGACCTTTCAATTTCTAATCGCGGAATCTTTCCAGATTAAATAGAGCCCTTGGTGGGCCTTGCTTGTGGCCTTGGTGGGCCTTGGTGGGCCTGTTGAGAGCCTGCGATGAAATCTGTACGTCAGTAACCGTTTTCAAATTGTGTTCATATCAACCTTATCAATGCAACGGTCTGCATGGACCACAAAGCACGACGTCAGACGGATTTATCATAGTAGGATGAATATTTTCTAGCATTTTATCAACATGTTGTTCAGCGCCAGTAAAAGACTCGATGTACATGATCCTACACCAGCTTTGGTACTTTACATTCTAACTCAATGCACAGGTAGACAGCTGGTACAGTAGTGTGTATTAGAATGAAAACATTTGAATAATGTTTTCCCATCCATGTATTCTTTATTCCAATGTGCTGTTCAGTACACCACAACACAGATACATTAGGCTCAGTTATGCATACGGTGATGTCATTTTCCCACAACAATGTTATGAATGAGTTAAACTTATTTTTCACCATGTGAATTTGTAAATACATTTTTTTTACAACTAACCAAAATTGGAATTGGAAAATATTAAGACAAAAGAAAAGTGGACTTTGTAACTACGATATATAGCGATATTCCCCCAAGGTATGATATGGAACATCCCCTTTCCTGATATACAGAGTCTTAGAATATCATACAGTCATAACTTTACAATGTGCCTTCATTCCAGAGAGCCAGTATTCTGTGATCTGATTGGTTTCCATTTAATCTAATTGGTTTAAATGTTGCTCGTTGGTTTCCATGTATCTGATTGGGAGGTGAAGAATGTGATGACAGTCACATATTATTGTCACTTCTGTGGTTTTTAAAACAGATTTTTATACTTATTTTGTATGAAATAAATGTGTACAGTGCATTCCTTACACCACTGTGTGGATCCTGTCTGCCTGTTGCAGTACATGAAATAAGGAG
This sequence comes from Coregonus clupeaformis, assembly GCF_020615455.1. Lineage (NCBI taxonomy): Eukaryota > Metazoa > Chordata > Actinopteri > Salmoniformes > Salmonidae > Coregonus > Coregonus clupeaformis. The sequence goes on along the minus strand of NC_059197.1, from coordinate 31,830,605 downwards.
TAACAGATGGCTTTGGTATTTATTTTATTAACATAGTTTGATTACTTTGATTCTCTCTCTTAGGATCTAATTAACATCTAATAATGGTCGGATTACAGAAGCACAATGTTGAATCATGGTGTGTGTAGTATTGTGTGTGTGTGTGTGTAGTATTGTGTGTGTGTTGGCTCAGAAGTGTACGTATGAGATCTGCACGTCTCCCTCCAGCTCCAGGGTGTCTATCTCACTGAAATTCTGGAAGCGGTGGGAGAAGTCACAGAAGTGCTGCCCGTTCACAAACACCTTGAACCGCTGGTTCCCACAACGGATAGACATCTGAGAGGCAGAGAGAGAGAGGCAGAGAGAGAGAGAGGCAGAGAGAGAGAGAGGCAGAGAGAGACAGAGAGAGAGACAGAGAGAGAGAGAGAGAGAGAGAGAGAGAGACAGAGAGACAGAGAGACAGAGAGAGAGAGAGAGAGAGAGAGAGAGAGAGCAGAGAGAGAGAAATAATCATAAAAACAGAGCCCATAGAGACTTGATGAGGAATGAGTGTGATGACAAACAGAAAGGACACTTATCTGACTTTGAACTTGTATTTGATATATGTCCACAGACATGGTCTGCATCCGAAATGGCACCCTACTCCATACATCGTGCACCCCATAGGTCCTAGTCAAAAGTAGTTCACTGTATAGGGAATAGGGTAACATTTTGGACACAGACCTGTTCCTTGTGTACTCACGTCAAAGTACTGTCCCTCCTGGAAGGGGTTGATGCTGATCTCTCTCTCCTCCGTCTCCCAGCTCCCACCAATCAAACTGTTTCTCACCACCTCTCCCTCCTGTAGACGAGGGTTGATGTGGAACACTATGTCCCGCGAGCCGCCCACCATAAAGTTTATAGAGAACCTGCAACACGCAGAAACCCACCACAAAGTTATTAATGTTGAACCTGCAACACACAGAACCCCACCACAAAGTTATTAATGTTGAACCTGCAACACACAGGAGGGGAGAGTGGGGTAAGTTGAGCCGCCCTTGTTTCTGGCAAACCATACACAAAATGTATCATGTGACCAAATATTTAGGAAGAGGTGATCATTTCATGGAGTCTGAAAGAAGAAACCACATGGAAAAAGCGGTAAGCAAGTTGGGTCCCAACAGTCAAATTAATGTGTGTTAGAGGTTTCATGGTGGTTGTATCTAAACCAAAGTAGATCGTTTTAACATTGTTTTATACATCCGTTGGGGTCTCTATAAGCTACAATAGGAGGTCCTAACCCTAGCATGAAAGTAGCTGTGTGGGCTAATAAAGTCAAAATGTTTGCCTTGGGGTAAGTTGAGCCAATGGCCACCGTACCCCAATACAAATTATGATTACATTTAGTCAGTTGTATGCATAATGCGGTCGATTCCGACTCGAGTTAAGTCCACGTAAATGGAAAAGTATTTCAATTTCTATGCACTTTTCTCTCTATGCGTATTTTGACCTTGAATTTAAGCATCAGAACAGCATGCTATTCACCCGCTATTCGTTTGGGGCTGGAGATCGAATAAATGAAGGTGTGGCAGAGGTGTGTCTACAGACACACCATATTCTGACCTAATTCCCTCATAATTCACCACCTTCACGTGAGGAATCCATGAATAACGTCTAGTTCCAAGACTGGTTCCAAGTTGAAAAAACATCTACTTTATTTTTTCAGATAAAAATAACATAATTCTCCACTCTTCGTACTGTAATTTACAACTTGATAACAGCTATTTATAAGAGCTAGGTAAATCTATTTGGATAAGGGAATTGTAAACATACTGTAAATTACACTTGTTTTAGATCTATTTTATAATCGCTGGAGACAAATGTGAAACCAGTCATATGTCAGCAAACTGAAGCATATCAACTGCGTCCCCCACAATAAAATGTATGAAATGCGTTGCCGTAATGCAGAATTTAAATCGTACAGCCTTTTAACTTGCAGCGATGGGCTTGAATGTCTTAAGTTAGAGATATCTGTTTTTTTTGCATGGGCTGCGTCTCAATCCACCGCATCCGCCGATGTCGGCCTTCCTCATCTGCGGTGGAAGGTGACCAAGCTACAGCGGTGTTTGTCAGACCATGAAACGTCCAGAAAATCAGTCTTCTCACAAAAACGTCTGTAGCGTACGAACGGTTTGGCTTATTCCTTATGATTTATTAAGAGACTAGTTGATGACAAGGACAAGTCTCTGAATGTCCTTGAGTGGCCCAGCCAGAGCCCGAACTTGAACCCGATCTAACATCTCTAGAGAGACCTGAAAATAGCTGTGCAGCAACGCTCCCCATCCAACCTGACAGAGCTTGAGAGGATCTGCAGAGAAGAATGGGAGAAACTCCTCAAATACAGGTGTGCCAAGCTTGTAGCGTCAAACCCCAGAAGATTCGAGGCTGTAATCGCTGCCAAAGGTACTTCAACCAAGTACTGAGTAAAGGGTCTGAATACTAATGCAAATGTCATATTTCCGTTTTTTATTTGTAATGTGTTATGGGTATGCTTGTCATCGGCAAGGACTAGGGAGCTTTTTTTTTATATAAAAAAGAAACTGAATAGAGCTAAGCAAAGGCAAAATCCTAGAGAAAAACTTGGTTAATTCTGCTATCCAACAGACACAGCAGGACAATTACCAAAAACTCAAGGCCAAATATACACTAGAGTTGCTTACCAAGGTGATGTTGAATGTTCCTGAGTGGCATAGTTACAGTTTGGGTTAGGGGTTAGGGGATAGGGGTTGGGTGGTTAGGGTTAGGGGTTAGGGGTTGGGGGTTAGGGGATAGAGGTTAGGGGTTAGGGATAGGGGTAGGGTTAGGGGTTAGGGGTTAGGGTTAGGGGATAGGGGTTAGGGGTTAGGGGTTAGGGGATAGGGGTTAGGGTTAGGGATAGGGATAGGGTTAGGGGTTAGGGGGATAGGGGATAGGGGTTAGGGGTTAGGGGATAGGGGTTAGGGGATAGGGGTTAGGGGTTAGGGGTTAGGGGTTAGGGGATAGGGGTTAGGGGTTAGGGGATAGGGGATAGGGGTTAGCGTACTACAGACCTGTTAGCTCCTAGAGGCACCAAGCCTCTGATGACGATGGTCTTCTTAAGACACATCCCTCCTGGAATCATGCTGGAGTACGGGACAGGCTGAGACACACAGGACAGGAGTCAGTTCACTGACAGAATGTAGTGTATACTGTATATACAGTGGGGAGAACAAGTATTTGATACACTGCCGATTTTGCAGGTTTTCCTACTTACAAAGCATGTAGAGGTCTGTAATTCTTATCATAGGTATACTTCAACTGTGTGAGATGGAATCTAAAACAAAAATCCAGAAAATCACATTGTATGATTTTTAAGTAAGTAATTTGCATTTTATTGCATGACATAAGTATTTGATACATCAGAAAAGCAGAACTTAATATTTGGTACAGAAACCTTTGATTGCAATTACAGAGATCATACGTTTCCTGTAGGTCTTGACCAGGTTTGCACACACTGCAGCAGGGATTTTGGCCCACTCCTCCATACAGACCTTCTCCAGATCCTTCAGGTTTCGGGGCTGTCACTGGGCAATACGGACTTTCAGCTCCCTCCAAAGATTTTCTATTGGGTTCAGGTCTGGAGACTGGCTAGGCCACTCCAGGACCTTGAGATGCTTCTTACGGAGCCACTCCTTAGTTGCCCTGGCTGTGAGTTTCAGGTCGTTGTCATGCTGGAAGACCCAGCCACGACCCATCTTCAATGCTCTTACTGTGGGAAGGAGGTTGTTGGCCAAGATCTCGCGATACATGGCCCCATCCATCCTCCCCTCAATACGGTGCAGTCGTCCTGTCCCCTTTGCAGAAAAGCATCCCCAAAGAATGGTGTTTCCACCTCCATGCTTCACGGTTGGGATGGTGTTCTTGGGGTTGTACTCATCCTTCTTCTTCCTCCAAACACGGCGAGTGGAGTTTAGACCAAAAAGCTCTATTTTTGTCTCATCAGACCACATGACCATCTCCCATTCCTCCTCTAGATCATTCAAATGGTCATTGGCAAACTTCAGACGAGCCTGGACATGCGCTGGCTTGAGCAGGGGGATATTGCGTGCGCTGCAGGATTTTAATCCATGACGGCGTAGTGTGTTACTAATTGTTTTCTTTGAGACTGTGGTCCCAGCTCTCTTCAGGTCATTGACCAGGTCCTGCCGTGTAGTTCTGGGCTGATCCCTCACCTTCCTCATGATCATTGTTGCCCCACAAGGTGAGATCTTGCATGGAGCCCCAGACCGAGTGTGATTGACCGTCATCTTGAACTTCTTCCATTTTCTGATAATTGCGCCAACAGTTGTTGCCTTCTCACCAAGCTGCTTGCCTATTGTCCTGTAGCCCGTCCCAGCCTTGTGCAGGTCTACAATTTTATCCCTGATGTCCTTACACAGCTCTCTGGTCTTGGCCATTGTGGAGAGTTTGGAGTCTGTTTGATTGAGTGTGTGGACAGGTGTCTTTTATACAGGTAACGAGTTCAAACAGGTGCAGTTAATACAGGTAATGAGTGGAGAACAGGAGGGCTTCTTAAAGAAAAACTAACAGGTCTGTGAGAGCCAGAATTCTTACTGGTTGGTAGGTGATCAAATACTTATGTCATGCAATAAAATGCAAATTAAAAACGTAAAAATCCTACAATGTGATTTTCTGGATTTTTGTTTTAGATTTCGTCTCTCACAGTTGAAGTGTATCTAAGATAAAAAATTACAGACCTCTACATGCTTTGTAAGTAGGAAAACCTGCAAAATCGGCAGTGTATCAAATACTTGTTCTCCCCACTGTCTGTATACTTAGGACAAAACAAATCCATCCTGACTCACAGAGATGTTACTTACAGGGTTGTATATTGGCTGTCCATCCATGACCGGCAGGTTTGACTGTGGGTGAGACAGAGTGAAGTGTTAGAGAACAGAACAGGGGCAGCAGTAGTAGTGACCCCATACCACCCTGTGGGTATCCTCCACCCTGTGGGTATCCACCACCCTGTGGGTATCCACCACCCTGTGGGTATCCACCACCCTGTGGGTATCCTCCACCCTGTGGGTATCCTCCACCCTGTGGGTATCCTCCACCCTGTGGGTATCCTCCACCCTGTGGGTATCCACCACCCTGTGGGTATCCTCCACCCTGTGGGTATCCACCACCCTGTGGGTATCCACCACCCTGTGGGTATCCTCCACCCTGTGGGTATCCTCATGCCTCCACCCTGTGGGTATCCTCCACCCTGTGGGTATCCACCACCCTGTGGGTATCCTCCACCCTGTGGGTATCCTCATGCCACCACCCTGTGGGTATCCACCACCCTGTGGGTATCCTCCACCCTGTGGGTATCCTCCACCCTGTGGGTATCCTCCACCCTGTGGGTATCCTCCACCCTGTGGGTATCCTCCACCCTGTGGGTATCCTCCACCCTGTGGGTATCCACCACCCTGTGGGTATCCTCCACCCTGTGGGTATCCACCACCCTGTGGGTATCCTCCACCCTGTGGGTATCCACCACCCTGTGGGTATCCTCATGCCACCACCCTGTGGGTATCCTCCACCCTGTGGGTATCCTCCACCCTGTGGGTATCCTCCACCCTGTGGGTATCCTCCACCCTGTGGGTATCCTCCACCCTGTGGGTATCCACCACCCTGTGGGTATCCTCATGCCTCCACCCTGTGGGTATCCTCCACCCTGTGGGTATCCACCACCCTGTGGGTATCCTCATGCCTCCACCCTGTGGGTATCCTCCACCCTGTGGGTATCCACCACCCTGTGGGTATCCACCACCCTGTGGGTATCCTCCACCCTGTGGGTATCCTCCACCCTGTGGGTATCCTCACCCACCCTGTGGGTATCCTCCACCCTGTGGGTATCCCAACCACCCTGTGGGTATCCTCATGCCTCCACCCTGTGGGTATCCTCCACCCTGTGGGTATCCACCACCCTGTGGGTATCCACCACCCTGTGGGTATCCTCCACCCTGTGGGTATCCTCCACCCTGTGGGTATCCTCCACCCTGTGGGTATCCTCATGCCTCCACCCTGTGGGTATCCTCCACCCTGTGGGTATCCACCACCCTGTGGGTATCCTCCACCCTGTGGGTATCCTCCACCCTGTGGGTATCCACCACCCTGTGGGTATCCTCCACCCTGTGGGTATCCTCCACCCTGTGGGTATCCTCCACCCTGTGGGTATCCTCCACCCTGTGGGTATCCTCCACCCTGTGGGTATCCTCCACCCTGTGGGTATCCTCATGCCACCACCCTGTGGGTATCCTCATGCCACCACCCTGTGGGTATCCACCACCCTGTGGGTATCCTCATGCCACCACCCTGTGGGTATCCACCACCCTGTGGGTATCCTCATGCCACCACCCTGTGGGTATCCTCATGCCACCACCCTGTGGGTATCCTCATGCCACCACCCTGTGGGTATCCTCCACCCTGTGGGTATCCCCCACCCTGTGGGTATCCTCCACCCTGTGGGTATCCTCCCCCACCCTGTGGGTATCCTCCACCCTGTGGGTATCCTCCACCCTGTGGGTATCCTCCACCCTGTGGGTATCCTCCACCCTGTGGGTATCCACCACCCTGTGGGTATCCTCCACCCTGTGGGTATCCACCACCCTGTGGGTATCCTCATGCCACCACCCTGTGGGTATCCTCATGCCACCACCCTGTGGGTATCCTCCACCCTGTGGGTATCCTCCACCCTGTGGGTATCCTCCACCCTGTGGGTATCCTCCACCCTGTGGGTATCCTCATGCCACCACCCTGTGGGTATCCACCACCCTGTGGGTATCCTACCACCCTGTGGGTATCCTCCACCCTGTGGGTATCCTACCACCCTGTGGGTATCCTCCACCCTGTGGGTATCCACCACCCTGTGGGTATCCACCACCCTGTGGGTATCCACCACCCTGTGGGTATCCACCACCCTGTGGGTATCCACCACCCTGTGGGTATCCACCACCCTGTGGGTATCCTCCACCCTGTGGGTATCCACCACCCTGTGGGTATCCACCACCCTGTGGGTATCCTCCACCCTGTGGGTATCCACCACCCTGTGGGTATCCTCCACCCTGTGGGTATCCACCACCCTGTGGGTATCCTCCACCCTGTGGGTATCCACCACCCTGTGGGTATCCTCCACCCTGTGGGTATCCTCCACCCTGTGGGTATCCTCATGCCACCACCCTGTGGGTATCCCCCTCCACCCTGTGGGTATCCACCACCCTGTGGGTATCCTCATGCCACCACCCTGTGGGTATCCTCCACCCTGTGGGTATCCACCACCCTGTGGGTATCCTCATGCCACCACCCTGTGGGTATCCTCCACCCTGTGGGTATCCACCACCCTGTGGGTATCCTCCACCCTGTGGGTATCCTCCACCCTGTGGGTATCCACCACCCTGTGGGTATCCTCATGCCACCACCCTGTGGGTATCCTCCACCCTGTGGGTATCCACCACCCTGTGGGTATCCTCCACCCTGTGGGTATCCTCCACCCTGTGGGTATCCTCCCCCACCCTGTGGGTATCCCAGCCACCACCCTGTGGGTATCCTCCACCCTGTGGGTATCCTCCACCCTGTGGGTATCCACCACACCTGTGGGTATCCTCCACCCTGTGGGTATCCTCCACCCTGTGGGTATCCACCAACCTGTGGGTATCCTCCACCCTGTGGGTATCCTCATGCCACCACCCTGTGGGTATCCTCATGCCACCTGGGTATCCAGCTTGATACAACAAGATATCACAACCCTCTGATTCTGGTATTTTTTTATTTATTGTGAAGCATATAGCCTATCAACATTTATACATAAAAAAAAAAAAGTATTTTAGCAGATGCTCTTATCCAGAGCGACTTACAGTTAGTGAGTGCATACATTTTTCTTTCTTCATAACGAACCCACAACCCTGGCGTTGCAAGCGCCATGCTCTACCAACTGAGCTACACGGGACCAACGTGCTGGGGACCTGGTCAAATGTCTAACATTGCCATCTAAATGTAAGGATCCCCCTGTCTGATAAGCATTGACAGGAGGGAACACAAATCCATTTAATGGCATTTGTTGAAACAGACACACCAACTACCAACTTACCCCGATTTCATCGCCAGCAGGATATCCTCCCTGTTGATGGTGGGAAACACACCAAATGTTATCCAGAGTTTATGACACACTAAGACACAGACTCATGAGTATATATCTCAATGTACAGTTACGCCACAATTCATGAATTCCACCTTTTTTAATTTCCTCCTGTCTCATCCCATGTTTTCGTTGCAACTGCCACCCGAAGCTTTGAACCAAAGAATTAACATACAAATGACAGACGATAAAGCAATTATCTTCTCTGTAGGATTTGGGAAGGGTACGCTGACCCTAGATTTGTGGGCAACAGAAGGCAACTTCTACCCTGAAATGTGTTAACATACTGCTCCCTCCCCCTATTCCCTCCCCTAGCCCCAAGCCCCTATCCCCTACCCCAGCCCTATGCCCCAGCCTCATGCCCCAGCCCCAGCCCCAGCCCCCTGCCCTATCCCCTACCCCAGCCCAATGCCCCAGCCCCCTGCCCTATCCCCTACCCCAGCCCCCTGCACCAGCCCCTATCCCCTACCCCTGCCCCCCTACCCGTGCTCCCCTACCCCCTTGCCCCTGCTCCCTACCCCCTGCTCCCTACCCCCTGCTCCCTGCCCCCTTGCTCCCTACCCCACTACCCCTACCTCCCTGCCCCCTGCCCCTACCCCCCCTACCCCCCTGCCCCTGCCCCCCTGCCCCTGCTCCCTACCCTCATGCAACAGCCCCTTGTCCCTACCACCCTGCTCCTACCCCCCTGCCCCAGTCTCACCCCGATGACGGTGATGGTCTGGATGGAAACGTCGCCGCCTATCTGCAGGGCATTGACACTCTCAACTGGAATACGGTAGTTGAACACATGAAGGTCTTGCCCGTTCACGGTTACCTATGACAGAAAAACACATCAGCTCATGTGACCATACACAACTATGGTCTAACCCTGACCTAATTCAACAGGGACCCCTTATGTGATAGCAAATTCATCAGGGACCCCTTTTGTGATAGCAAATTCATCAGGGACCCCTTATGTGATAGCAAATTCATCAGGGACCCCTTTTGTGATAGCAAATTCATCAGGGACCCCTTATGTGATAGCAAATTCATCAGGGACCCCTTTTGTGATAGCAAATTCATCAGGGACCCCTTCCAAATCAGAACACAACTTAAGTGAGATAAAAATAGCATACAAGGAGTTTTACTATGACTTTGGCAGTGCATGGCCGAACGAACAAAGTCTCGGGCCCTGGGAAATAAAATTATAAAGGCCAGCCTATTGGCATCGGAGAGAACATTTTGCAGTTCAAGCTAATTTCCTGCAATCCTACATATTTTGTCATGGGGTAGAGAGAAGTATTGAGTTTAAAAATGTATAATTGGTGGAATACTGTGGATACCAATATCCCTCAGAGCCTCCCAGGCCCATGTTGCCCAGGGTTAAGAACAAAAATTGTAGATGAATAATGTTAGATTGTATTGTATTACACCCTGTAAACTTATTTCACGGATCCCTTGGTCAAAAAATGGGTTTAATCTGTTATTAGTTTTATTCATTAAAAACATCAAATAAATAAAAAAATCTTTATATTTTGAGATCTGGCCGCTGACCCCCCGCTGACCCCTGTCATAGAGGATAGAACAGCAAATGTAAACCAAACATTATTTTGGCCTCAATTCAATCAAATGCATTATGGTGTTTATTGCAGTAAATTGTTGACCATGCATGGTCAAATAAAATCTAACAGTATCGATCTCTATATACAAACCCCCCTATATAACTATATATTACACAACCCCCCTATATAACTATATATTACACAACCCCCCTATATAACTACATATTACACAACCCCCCTATATAACTATATATTACACAACCCCCCTATATAACTATATATTACACAACCCCCCATATAACTACCGTATTTTCCGCACTATAAGGCGCACCGGATTATAAGGCGCACCTTCAATGAATGGCCTATTTTAGAACTGTTTTCATATCTAGGGCGCACCGGATTATAAGGCGCATAGAATAGAAGATACTGAAGTCAAACGTTTGACTGGGGTTGCATTATGCATCCACTAGATGGAGCTGTGCTAAAGGGAATGTCAACAAAACAGTCAGATAAAGTCAAACTTTATTAAGCGTTCTGACAACTCCGTTCACTCCCATGGTAACGTTGTTCAAACGTTAATGTGCATATTAACAATATCTCCCAGCCTTGCTCACTCTTCTCCCAAACGTGGAGGGGAACTTTTCCCTGATTCAGTAAACACGTAGTAAAAGAAACAGTCTGATACCACTAAATCAAACGTTAGTGCATAACTCAACATTGTTCAGTTACGTATAACACGTAAAGCTTTCCCCGTCCACGAATCCCTCGAATTCTTCTTCTTCAGTGTCCGAATTGAACGGAAACTCCTGTTTAGTCTTCTTTACTTGGCGCAGGTCATCTTCTTGCTTCCTCCACTTCCGTACCATTGATTCATTAATGTTGAATTCTCTCGCTGCTGCTCTATTCCCATATTCTACTGCGTGACCGACAGCCTTGAGTTTGAACTCTGCGTCGTAAGCGTGTCTCTTGAAAGGTGCCATTTTGGGGTCTTTATACACACACACAAGTGGTGTGGGACTGTGAGTAAGCACAGTACCGGTGTTTACTGACTACGGTAGCCGTAATGCTGCAAGCGGTGCGGCTTTGTAGTTTACCAGTCGTACTGAAACATTTCATTATTATTAAATTGTTTTTATTGGTTTTTCATGCTGAAACATTTTGACAGAGCGCCTTGAGCGCCGTGTACAACCAGTATGGATCAACCAATTAACCAATTGATCCATATATAAAGCGCTCCGGATTATAAGGCGCACTGTCATTTTTTGAGAAAATTAAAGGCTTTTAAGTGCGCCTTATAGTGCGGAAAATACGGTATATATTACACAACCCCCCTATATACAGTGGGGAGAACAAGTATTTGATACACTGCCGATTTTGCAGGTTTTCCTACTTACAAAGCATGTAGAGGTCTGTAATTTTTATCATAGGTACACTTCAACTGTGAGAGAAGGAATCTAAAACAAAAATCCAGAAAATCACATTGTATGATTTTTAAGTAATTAATTAGCATTTTATTGCATGACATAAGTATTTGATCACCTACCAACCAGTAAGAATTCCGGCTCTCACAGACCTGTTAGTTTTTCTTTAAGAAGCCCTCCTGTTCTCCACTCATTACCTGTATTAACTGCACCTGTTTGAACTCGTTACCTGTATAAAAGACACATGTCCACACACTCAATCAAACAGACTCCAACCTCTCCGCAATGGCCAAGACCAGAGAGCTGTGTAAGGACATCAGGGTAAAAATTGTAGACCTGCACAAGGCTGGGATGCGCTACAGGACAATAGGCAAGCAGCTTGGTGAGAAGGCAACAACTGTTGGCACAATTATTAGAAAATGGAAGAAGTTCAAGATGACGGTCAATCACCCTCGGTCTGGGGCTCCATGCAAGATCTCACCTCGTGGGGCATCAATGACCATGAGGAAGGTGAGGGATCAGCCCAGAACTACACGGCAGGACCTGGTCAATGACCTGAAGAGATCTGGGACCACAGTCTCAAAGAAAACCATTAGTAACACACTACGCCGTCATGGATTAAAATGCTGCAGCGCACGCAAGGTCCCCCTGCTCAAGCCAGCGCATGTCCAGGCCCGTCTGAAGTTTGCCAATGACCATCTGGATGATCCAGAGGAGGAATGGGAGAAGGTCATGTGGTCTGATGAGACAAAAATATATATTTTTGGTCTAAACTCCACTCGCCGTGTTTGGAGGAAGAAGAAAGATGAGTACAACCCCAAGAACACCATCCCAACCGTAAAGCATGGAGGTGGAAAAATCATTCTTTGGGGATGCTTTTCTGCAAAGGGGACAGGACGACTGCACCGTATTGAGGGGAGGATGGAAGGGGCCATGTATCGCGAGATCTTGGCCAACAACCTCCTTCCCTCAGTAAGAGCATTGAAGATGGGTCATGGCTGGGTCTTCCAGCATGACAACGACCCGAAACACACAGCCAGGGCAACTAAGGAGTGGCTCCGTAAGAAGCATCTCAAGGTCCTGGAGTGGCCTAGCCAGTCTCCAGACCTGAACCCAATAGAAAATCTTTGGAGGGAGCTGAAAGTCCGTATTGCCCAGCGACAGCCCCGAAACCTGAAGGATCTGGAGAAGGTCTGTATGGAGGAATGGGCCAAAATCCCTGTGCAAACCTGGTCAAGACCTAGAGGAAAAGTATGATCTCTGTAATTGCAAACAAAGGTTTCTGTACCAAATATTAAGTTCTGCTTTTCTGATGTATCAAATACTTGTCATGCAATAAAATGCAAATTAATTACTTTAAAATCATACAATGTGATTTTCTGGATTTTTGTTTTAGATTCCGTCTCTCACAGTTGAAGTGTACCTATGATAAAAATTACAGACCTCTACATTCTTTGTAAGTAGGAAAACCTGCAAAATCGGCAGTGTATCAAATACTTGTTCTCCCCACTGTATATGCCTATATCTACATGTATATTTATACATTGTTAATCATGGTCAAATAATATATCTTGGTTGACGACTATGACCGTCTACATATCTCTATATATTGATTTACCTGAACTGACTCTTCACACCTCAGCATACAGTCATCCACACACACATCAAACTGTTGCTACCAGACTCTACAGACGTACAGTCATGCAATGTAGAAAATAGTTTTAAAAAATTAAGAAAAACCCTTGAATGTGTAGGTGTGTCCAAACTTTGGACTGGTAGTGTATACAGTTGAAGTCGGAAATGTACATACACATAGGTTGGAGTCATTAAAACTTGTTTTAAGAGAGAGAGGGAGGGAGCAGACAGATGTTGCTCCACACTGCCACGCGTTGGTCAGACAACAACGTCCTCCGTCCCCAGGCATGTTAACGTGGTATATAGATAGGGCGATTGTGGCTGTAATTCTGAAACAAGCTGGCTGGAGCTGTACCCGGGGCTATTCTTCAGAGGTAAACAAGAGTGTAGCAGCACTAACCCCACCTCACACACACACACACACACACACACACACACATAAACATACACACACACACACACACACACACCTTCCCTATACCCCTCGCTCTCCATACTTATTATCTCTCCCTCAGTTCCTCTCGTTTTACGCTCAGTGTTTTTCTCTCTCCTCTTTGTCACTGCGAGTTGAGACATGATGTGAGAGAGATGAAGGGGAACAACAACAGGGACAATATCAGGATGTGCGTTGCGTGTCTTTGTGTAATACGACTCTGTATTTACTGGTAACAAACACCCACCCACACACACACACACACACACACATACAGTTGAAGTCGGAAGTTTACAAACACGTAGGTTGGAGTCATTCAAACTTGTTTTTCAACCACTCCACAAATGTCTTGTTAACAAACTATAGTTTTGGCAAGTCGGTTAGGACATCTACTTCGTGTATGACACAAGTAATTTTTCCAATAATTGTTTACAGACAGATTATTTCACTTATAATTCACTGTATCACAATTCCAGTGGGTCAGAAGTTGACTGTGCCTTTAAACAGCTTGGAAAATTCCAGTAAATTATGTCATGGAAGCTTCTGATAGGCTAATTCACATAATTTGAGTCAATCGGAGGTGTACCTGTGGATGTATTTCAAGGCCTACCTTCAAACTCAGTGCCTCTTCGCTTGACATCATGGGAAAATCAAAAGAAATCAGCCAAGACCTCAGAAAATAAATTGTAGACCTCCACAAGTCTGGTTCATCCTTGGGAGCAATTTTCAAACGCCTGAAGGTACCACGTTCACAAATACATCCACAGGTAGACCTCCAATTGACTCAAATGATGTCAATTAGCCTATCAGAAGCACAGTCAACTTAGTGTATGTAAAATTCTGATCCACAGGAATTGTGATACAGTGAATTATAAGTGAAATAATCTGTCTGTAAACAATTGTTGGAAAGATTACTTGTGTCATGCACAAAGTAGATGTCCTAACCGACTTGCCAAAACTATAGTTTGTTAACAAGAAATGTGTGGAGTGGTTGAAAAACAAGTTTTAATGACTCCAACCTAAGTGTATGTAAACTTCCGACTTCAACTGTATATACTTTACTTGTTAATGATCTTGTCAATGCTTTAGACACTAAAATGAAATGTACTGCTTTGTTTGCGGACTTGTCAAAAGATTGATACTGTTGATCGTGTTATTTTATTGAATAAAGTTGTCCTCAACAGGCCTGAGCTCTGACACCTGTTCATAGTTTCATGATTATCTTAGTGACAGAACTCAGGCCATCGTGATGGATGGGGTTAAGTCTGAATTTATACCCTCAGGGGTTGATTTTGGGACCTGTTCTCTTCACTATTTATACAAACACCATTGGTCAGTCTGTTATTTTTTAAATGTATTAATCTATATGCAGATGATACCGTTATGTATGCTATTGCCTCGACTGTTGATCTGTCAAAACTACAGTCAGGTTTTATAGCTTTTAGAGGAGTTCCTTGCTGATTTAAAACTTGTGCTTCATACGGGCAAAACAAAATACATGTTGTTTTTAAACTCTCGTAAGATTGTTTCAGATGAACTACATGTTCACTCGTTTCCGCATATTAATACTAAGGTTTAAAAAAAAAAACATATAGATGATCTGGTTAAGAAGCTAAGATTTAAAGTCGTTTTTTTTCTACAGAATCAGATCGTGCCTTTCTCTAAGCAGCAGGAAGGAAATTATTCAGTCAACCTTTTTATCTGTTCTTGATTATGTTGATAGTATTTATCAAAGTGCAGCTGCTACTATATAGTGTTGAATGTGTATTTTATATTGTGTTGTTATGGATGCATTCGGTCTCAATGTCTTCCCTGTCAAAATAAAGGTTAAATAAATACAAATGAAAAAGTATCTATATCAATACAGTTTATATCTATACAGTATCAATAACTGTACCTATACAGTATCTATCTCTATAAAATATCTATGTCTATACAGTAACTATCTCTATACATATACAGTATCTATATAGTATCTATATCCATATCTATACAGTATCTATATATATAGTATCAATATCTATACAGTATTTATATCTGTACGGTATCAATATCTATACAATATCTATATATATATATATATATATATATATATATATATATATATATATATATATATATATATATATATATATACAGTATGAATATCTATAAAGTATCTATATCTATACAGTATCTATATCTATATATATATAAATATAATCTATATACAGTATCTATATCTATACAGTATCTATATATACATTATCTATAACTATATCTATACAGAATCTATATACTGTATATCATCTCTATAGAGTATCTATATCTATACAGTATCTATAACTATATCTATACAGAATCTATAAAGTATATATATCTACAGTGCCTACGTTACAGCCTTATTCTAAAATTGATTAAATAAAACAATTTCCTCAGCAATCACACACAATACCCCATAATGACAAAGCGAAAACAAGTTTTTAGAAATACCTTATTTACATAAGTATTCAGAGCCTTTGCTATGAGACTCAAAATTGAGCTTAGGTGCATCCTGTTTCCATTGATCATCCTTGAGATGTTTCTACAACTTCATTGGAGTCCACCTGTGGTAAATTCAATTGATTGGACATGATTTGGAAAGGCACACACCTGTCTATATAAGGTCCCACAGTTGACAGTGCATGTCAGAGCAAAAACCAAGCCATGAGGTCGAAGGAATTGTCCGTAGTGCTCAGAGACAGGATTGTGTCGAGCCACAAATCTGGGGAAGGGTACCAAAACATTTCTGCAGCATTGAAGGTCCCCAAGAACACAGTGGCCTCCATCATTCTTAAATGGAAGAAGTTTGGAACCACCAAGACACTTCCTAGAGGCTGGCCGCCCGGCCAAACGGAGCAATCGGGGAGAAGGGCCTTGGTCAGGGAGGTGACCAATAACCCGATGGTCACTCTGACAGAGCTCCAGAGTTCCTCTGTGGAGATGGGAGAACCTTCCAGAAGGACAACCATCTCTGCAGCACTCCACCAATCAGGCCTGTATGGTAGAGGGGCCAGACAGAAGCCAGTCCTCAGTAAAAGGCACCTCACAGCCCACTTGGAGTTTGCCAAAGGGCACCTAAAGACTCGCAGACCATGAGAAACAAGATTCTCTGGTCTGATGAAACCAAGATTGAACTCTTTGGCCTGAATGCCAAGCGTCACATCTGGAGGAAACCTAGCACCATCCCTACAGTGAAGCATGGTGGTGGCTGCATCATGCTGTTGGGATGTTTTTCAGTGGCAGGGACTGGGAGACTAATCAGGATCGAGGCGAAGATGAACAGAGCAAAGTACAGAGAGATCCTTGATGAAAACCTGCTCCAGAGCGCTCAGGACCTCAGACTAGAGTGAAGGTTCAACTTCCAACATGACAACGACCCTAAGCACACAGCCAAGACAACGCAGGAGTGGCTTCGGGACAAGTCTCTTAATGTCCTTGAGTGGCCCTGCCAGAGCCCGGACTTGAACCCGATCTAAAATCTCTGGAGAGACCTGAAAATAGCTGTGCAGCGATGCCCCATCCAACCTGACAGAGCTTGAGAGGATCTGCAGAGAAGAATGGGAGAAACTCCCCAAATACAGGTGTGCCAAGCTTGTAGCGTCATTCCCAAGAAAACCTGAGGCTGTAATCGCAAAAAAAGTACTGAGTAAAGGGACTGAATACTTATGTAAATGTAATATTTACGTTTTTTTTAAAATATATAAATTAGCAAACGTTTCTAAAAAAACAGTTTTTGCTTTGTCATTATAGGGTATTGTGTGGATTGATGAGGGAAAAAAACTATTTAATCAATTTTAGAATAAGGTCTGAATACTTTCCGAAGGCACTGAAAACCTTTGAATGAGTAGGTGTTCTAAAACTTTTGACTGGTACTGTATATCTACACAGCATCTATATCTATCTCTATACAGTATCTACATCTATACATTATTTATATCTATATCCATACACAATCTATATCTATCTCTATACAGTATCTATATCTCTATACAGTATCTATATCTATCTCTATACAGTATCTATATCTATACAGAATCTATAGCTACATCTATATCTATACAGTATCTTTATCTATATCCATACAGTATCTATATCTATACAGTATCTATATCTATATAGTATCTATATCTGACCTGGTAACCCTCCTGTTTGATGATGATGACCATCTCGAAGGCGTCTCCCTTGCTAAAAGGCATGTTGTGGGTCTCCTCCTCTGAACCCCATTCCCCTTCCTGGCAGCTGTTGAACACCACCTTGTCCCAGCTGTCGAAGCGAGGGCTGAAGTGAAAGCCGACATCACTGCCCTCAGATTCTCCACACTGCAGATTAATGTGGAAGCTAGAGGGGGTGTTGGAGAGGACATAGAATGAACAGAGCGGACACAAGTAACACCGGTAGCGTCTGGAGTTGTTTCTTACCATTTGAGCTGACCAGACCAAACTCCAGAGCCCTAGTTATGTAAGGGATAAACGGCAACGCTCTGTTCATTACTTCGGACGACGCTGGGCCAATTGTGCACCGCCCTATGAGACTCACGGTCACAGCCGATTGTGACACAGCCTGGGATCGAACACGGGTCGGTAGTGACGCCTCAAGCCCTGCGATGCAGTGCCTTAGACCGCTGCGCCACTCGGTCTGTAGTGACGCCTCAAGCCCTGCGATGCAGTGCCTTAGACCGCTGCGCCACTCGGTCTGTAGTGACGCCTCAAGCCCTGCGATGCAGTGCCTTAGACCGCTGCGCCACTCGGTCTGTAGTGACGCCTCAAGCCCTGCGATGCAGTGCCTTAGACCGCTGCGCCACTCGGGAGGCCCTAGAATGCTACTTCTATGAGGTGTCTCGTATATGTGTCCCAGAGACAGCAAACTGTCAGGTATTTCTGGTTTTATACAATGGGGGTAGTTTGGAATTCCATGATAATGTCACGATCGTCATAATGATTGGACCAAGGCTCAGCGTGATATGCGTACATCTTTTTAATAGTGTACTGGCAACACGATACAAAATACAAAACAACCAAACGAAACGTGAAGTCCTCGGTTAACAACACAAACCAACACGGAACAAGATCCCACAAAACACAAGTGCACAACAGGCTGCCTAAGTATGGTTCCCAATCAGAGACAACAAGCAACAGCTGATTCACGTTGCCTCTGATTGAGAACCACCCCGGCCAACATAGAAACACATAACCTAGAACAGAACATAGAAAACGAAACATAGACACTACACAAAGAAACTAACACCCTGGCTTGACATACAAGAGTCCCCAGAGCCAGGGCGTGACAGGTAATTAAGTGATAATGCCAGAGAAGCCGGTGTTTGGAGGATATGTGTGTTGTTAGGCCCGAAACGAAGAAAAACTGTGCCAACATATCCTCCAAACACCAGCTTCGAGGGCATTTTCCCCTTTATACAGCGGGTTACCAACATATTAAAATAATTGACGTTATTTTGATGAATTTATTTATACTATTTCATCATTCCACGAGATATAGTCCCGACACAAATCTAGGGTTGCTACCCAAGCTGGCTGGTCGTTCGATCTACCGGTTCGATTGCCAGAGACGTGACCCAGTTGTTAAGTCTTTTCATTCTAAATCTATGGACACGACCCAGTCGTTCGTTCTAAATGTACCGTTGCCATACTGGCTGGCAACGTTCTTATCCCTTGTCTGCTAGCTAGCCAACTTTGGTTAACACAGTCACTTCAAACAGACAGAATAACAGCAAAGTAGCTGCATTTGCGTTTGTTTAAGATGTTTTCTAGTGATTTTGGGGGGATAATAACATCCATAACAATGAGCTAGTGACATGCGATTTCGCCTGGCATACAACATTTGCTCTCTCGCCAAGCCCCTGTTCAACTACACAGCTAACACAATCACTTCAAACTGAAGATGGAATGACAGCAAGCTAGCTGCATTTCGTATTTTTCCTTTGACATTTCTTTGTATATAGCCATACAAATTATGCTGATTCATGATTTCGACTGGCTGAGAAAAGCTGCCAGCCCGTCTGTCTCGTCCCGACTCCTGACACGTTCATTACCATAGGATAGCTGGAGTTCTAATTGCTATATACATTTTTTTTTGCAAACGTCGGAGAGACACACAGCAATGTTGTTACAAATATCCGCTGTTGAAAACTAAATGTTAGTCTAAAAGAAATGGGAGATAATGTCTAGATGCTTTTTACAGTGTAGATCTAGTATATAAATTGCCTGGTTGGGCTGATGAGACAGTGGATTGGGCAGTCAGATGGAACAGAGTAAACAGGCATTTTAACATAATAGATTTAGCCGGTGGTAACTTGTGGAATAGACACCGCCTGGAATCCGGTTTTAACCAATCAGCATCCAGGATTAGACCCACCTGTTGTATAAATATGTGTGTATAAATGTGTAAACAAAATTCCCTTGTTGTCGCCCTTCAAACGTTACAATCTGATATGTGTAACATTCTTCCAATCCTCAGAGGCTGTGAGTCTCACCTGGTGATCTTGTGGGGGATGACTCCCTGGATGTAAACAGCCATCCCTGATCTCAGTCCGCCGTAGATCGGCCCCACATAGGGGATACACTGCACACAACACACAGTGATAACAATTCAACAACTATACACAAGTATAGATGCAAGGCAGTCTGGGAAATAGTAAACGTTAAACAACTATACACAAGTATAGATGCAAGGCAGTCTGGGAAATAGTAAACGTTAAACAACTATACACAAGTATAGATGCAAGGCAGTCTGGGAAGTAAAAACAACTATACACAAGTAGAGATGCAGTCTGGGAACTTTTCCTGTTAAATGTAATGTCAAAATGTTGATATCTGCCTAAATAGAATCTGCCCAAAAGTAATTATTTATCATGAGAGGGCCATAAACAATAACTAGTAATGCTTATACTGGCAGAAAGATTATAACCTCACCTTTCTGATAAAAATAGTTATAAATGAAATTGTTGAGGTGTAGTCACTTTTGAGGACACAAGCTCAAGTACACAGTACAAATATGATAAAAATGTAACCTATAGGAGCTGGTTAGGCTGTTTTCATGTTATCCAGAGTGTTGGTGACTGTAACTGTGCTGCTGGCAACAATTTAATTACGCTTTTTTACCAACGTTTACTGAAACCAGCCATATTCAACGGGTGTTGAGCATTCGTAAATTCATTAGTTAATATTCTGCGCTCTGGCACACTCAGTCGAGAGTGTTCTGAAATCAGAGTAGATAGCCAGAACAAAATTACGAACGCACCCTCAATTAACAATGTCCATTGAGAACGCACAGCGACTATACCACTTAGCTAAGCTAAGAATGACGTGAATAATCAAGTCAATAAACGTTGGGGAGTTAGTTAGATAGCATATAGTTAATATACTGGCAAGTGCTATGTATTAGTAGCCAACTAACGTTAAGTAGCTACCTAACATACCGGTACACATACTGCTGTAATTTTTACATTTACATTTACATTTACGTCATTTAGCAGACGCTCTTATCCAGAGCGACTTACAAATTGGTGCATTCACCCTATAGCCAGTGGGATAACCACTTTACAATTTTTTTATTTTTATTTTTATTTTCTGTATTTTGTTTTTTGTATTTATTTATTTTTTTTGGGGGGGGGGGGGATAGAAGGATTACTTTATCCTATCCCAGGTATTCCTTAAAGAGGTGGGGTTTCAAATGTCTCCGGAAGGTGGTGAGTGACTCCGCTGTCCTGGCGTCGTGAGGGAGCTTGTTCCACCATTGGGGTGCCAGAGCAGCGAACAGTTTTGACTGGGATGAGCGGGAACTATGCTTCCGCAGAGGAAGGGGAGCCAGCAGGCCAGAGGTGGATGAATGCAATGCCCTCGTTTGGGTGTAGGGACTGATCAGAGCCTGAAGGTACAGAGGTGCCGTTCCCCTCACAGCTCCATAGGCAAGCACCATGGTCTTGTAACAGATGCGAGCTTCAACTGGAAGCCAGTGGAGTGTGCGGAGGAGCGGGGTGACGTGAGAGAACTTGGGAAGGTTGAACACCAGACGGGCTGCGGCATTCTGGATGAGTTGTAGGGGTTTAATGGCACAGGCAGGGAGCCCAGCCAACAGCGAGTTGCAGTAATCCAGACGGGAGATGACAAGTGCCTGGATTAGGACCTGTGCCGCTTCCTGTGTAAGGCAGGGTCGTACTCTCCGAATGTTGTAGAGCATGAACCTGCAGGATCGGGTCACCGCCTTGATGTTAGCGGAGAACGACAGGGTGTTGTCCAGGGTCACGCCAAGGCTCTTCGCACTCTGGGAGGAGGACACAACGGAGTTGTCAACCGTGATGGCGAGATCATGGAACGGGCAGTCCTTCCCCGGGAGGAAGAGCAGCTCTGTCTTGCCAAGGTTCAGCTTGAGGTGGTGATCCGTCATCCATACTGATATGTCTGCCAGACATGCAGAGATGCGATTCGCCACCTGGTTATCAGAAGGCGGTTCATAAGGATAGCGTAGCTAACAAATTGTCAGCCAACATAACGTGTAGTTTATTTGAAAAGTCATTACTTTATTACATTGCTCAACATTTTCTTAACATTTGTCATAATTAGATTAAGCAATAAATTTGTATCCGCTCTCGTCGGACTTCAGCTGAATATTTTCCGCCATTTTCTTCAAATCTGAAAATATTGTGAAGCTACGCCCATTTTCTGAAAAATTCGATTATGGGCCCTAAAAGCACGGAAACAATATCCACTGCTTGTAAACTTCGTATTTTGGCGAATGTAGTACGACATCCGGGAACGTTTGGCATACTAACTATATCCATACTATGACCAATAAGCATATTACATACTAAATTTACGTCACAAATAGTACGTTTAGTGCGGCTAGTATGAGTATTAGAACACAGCTAAGGTGTCCTTGGATGAATGTCAACAAGATGCATAACCAACATTGTTATGTACATTCTTGGGCTAGCCCCCACCCTTCTGAACATCGTACAGGGCTGTAGCCTGGCTTCCTGAACTCATTAGGAACTGGCCTTTCATCTCATATAGATATCCGTCTATGACAAACAGAAAGTGTTTTTTGTTTAAAATCTATGAATTATTTTAGATTACTTTGATAAAGTTGGCTATAAATTGATCGCTGAATATGCTAGAGCAACGAAACCACTCTCTCCTGCTGCACTAGGATCGAAGGATCAAAGATGGTGGATTTTAAATGAAGATAGTCGACTCAGGCCGTCCATTGACTTTGTGGGCGTTTTCTCTCGCGCATGAGCATGCTTTTCTGCATAAACTCACGGTTCCACCATAATTTCTGGCATGCTCACGCCAGAGAGGGAACAGCTGGCTCTGGTCTACTTATTATTGTCCCCTCCCCGCTCGCCCCGCACTGACCAGAAACAATGAGCCAGTGAGATGTCTCGCTCCGGGGCACCGGTGGGGGCAATAAATAGACCAGGGAGCCGGATGTCTCGCTCTGGGGCACCGGCGAGGGCAATAAATAGACCAGGGAGCCGGATGTCTCGCTCTGGGGCACCGGTGGGGGCAATAAATAGACCAGGGAGCCGGATGTCTCGCTCCGGGGCACCGGCGGGGGCAATAAATAGACCAGGGAGCCGGATGTCTCGCTCTGGGGCACCGGTGGGGGCAATAAATAGACCAGGGAGCCGGATGTCTCGCTTCCTCTTCCATCTCTGTTATGATCACGGCAGATAAACTGGATATAATTATGAGATGCTTATGTCTCTGCCGTAACAATGGGATTCGTTGTCCACAGAGCGGAACGGCGGGCTGTCAAGCTCCCGATTGGTGGATACATCTCGCTATTTGAATACGTTTTTTGAGCGATGTTGACGTCAACCGCATGTATTCAATGGAGAGTGAGATTCTATGCTGGCCTCATGAATATGCATACACGTCTCGAATTCCACAGATTGATTTATAAGCGCAAATGTTGGTTGGAACCTGTACCAGAACCGCTACAGAACCGAGTTGATATTGTAGTGTCTGAAGAATTATGACTTTGGTAACGTTTTCAAGTGGAACCTGAGAGGATGTTTATTCTGTTTTAGATGGAGCAGTTTTAGAGGGACACCCCATAGAACAGAAGAAGTCTGTTGTGTGGGGACAGGGGATTGGTCTGTAGGGGAACACCCATATCAGATTACATAGAATATATACCACAGTTAGGACAGAGGAGAAGCAGAATAATCATATTAGAGATGGGGCGATTATTCTCCGGGTATCTGCAGGTATCTGTAAATCGACGCTGTAACCCTTTGTTATGAATAAACCTTATGATGAAAATACAGCGTCAGCGGTTCTCCTTGGTCATCACAGCATAATTAGCAACGTTTACTCGACACAACAATATCCAAGAGGGTACGTAGAGTAAAAGTTTGAAGTAAAGTAAATGAAGAGTGGTAGATGAAGATAATATCTATAATATCTATATTATCTATAATATCTATATACACTAGACAAGGAGACATGCTACTCACAGGGTTGTAGACGGGCTGGTAGCCAGGTGGAGCAACGAACATGATGGCTGTCACTCAGAGATCCACAGACAGACAGACAGAGAAACGGGTGGACGGAGAGATGGAGGAGAGGAGAGTCAGAGAGAACACGAAACCGTCGCTGCTGACGGCTAGTCTTATAGGGACAGAGGACCATGGGAGGGGAGGCGCTCGTTAGAGGGGCTGGTTAAACGGGTTAGACAGGGTTAGAGACAGAGCTGGGAGTGGGGCAGGGCCCATACTTTCATACCTGGACTAGAATACGTTGTTGCCTGGAGCTATCAAACTGGTAATGCGATGTACAGTGGGGAAAAAAAGTATTTAGTCAGCCACCAATTGTGCAAGTTCTCCCACTTAAAAAGATGAGAGAGGCCTGTAATTTTCATCATAGGTACACGTCAACTATGACAGACAAATTGAGAAAAACTAATCCAGAAAATCACATTGTAGGATTTTATGAATTTATTTGCAAATTATGGTGGAAAATAAGTATTTGGTCACCTACAAACAAGCAAGATTTCTGGCTCTCACAGACCTGTAACTTCTTCTTTAAGAGGCTCCTCTGTCCTCCACTCGTTACCTGTATTAATGGCACCTGTTTGAACTTGTTATCAGTATAAAAGACACCTGTCCACAACCTCAAACAGTCACACTCCAAACTCCACTATGGCCAAGACCAAAGAGCTGTCAAAGGACACCAGAAACAAAATTGTAGACCTGCACCAGGCTGGGAAGACTGAATCTGCAATAGGTAAGCAGCTTGGTTTGAAGAAATCAACTGTGGGAGCAATTATTAGGAAATGGAAGACATACAAGACCACCTGATAATCTCTCTCGATCTGGGGCTCCACGCAAGATCTCACCCCGTGGGGTCAAAATGATCACAAGAATGGTGAGCAAAAATCCCAGAACCACACGGGGGACCTAGTGAATGACCTGCAGAGAGCTGGGACCAAAGTAACAAAGCCTACCATCAGTAACACACTACGCCGCCAGGACTCAAATCCTGCAGTGCCAGACGTGTCCCCCTGCTTAAGCCAGTACATGTCCAGGCCCGTCTGAAGTTTGCTAGAGTGCATTTGGATGATTCAGAAGAGGATTGGGAGAATGTCATATGGTCAGATGAAACCAAAATAGAACTTTTTGATAAAAACTCAACTCGTCGTGTTTGGAGGACAAAGAATGCTGAGTTGCATCAAAGAACACCATACCTACTGTGAAGCATGGGGGTGGAAACATCATGCTTTGGGGCTGTTTTTCTGCAAAGGGACCAGGACGACTGATCTGTGTAAAGGAAAAGAATGAATGGGGCCATGTATTGTGAGATTTTGAGTGAAAACCTCCTTCCATCAGCAAGGGCATTGAAGATGAAACGTGGCTGGGTCTTTCAGCATGACAATGATCCCAAACACACCGCCCGGGCAACGAAGGAGTGAGCCTCTGAAAGAAGCATTTAAAGGTCCTGAGAGCCTAGCCAGTCTCCAGATCTCAACCCCATAGAAAATCTTTGGAGGGAGTTGAAAGTCTGTGTGCCCAGCGACAGCCCCAAAACATCACTGCTCTAGAGGAGATCTGCATGGAGGAATGGGCCAAAATACCAGCAACAGTGTGTGAAAACCTTGTGAAGACTTACAGAAAACGTTTGACCTGTGTCATTGCCAACAAAGGGTATATAACAAAGTATTGAGAAATCTTGCTTGTTTGTGACCAAATAATTATTTTCCACCATAATTTGCAAATAAATTCATTAAAAATCCTACAATGTGATTTTCTGGATATTTTTTTCTCATTTTGTCTGTCATAGTTGACGTGTACCTATGATGAAAATTACAGGCCTCTCTCATCTTTTTAAGTGGGAGAACTTGCACAATTGGTGGCTGACTAAATACTTTTTTTCCCCCACTGTACTTAACTGGTCTAGGTGGTGTTCTTGCATGGAGCAGTGGAGCTGAAAATTGTCATGTCACCTTAGAACTGTCATGTACTGAAAAGGCTCTGTGGAAAATATGTCGTAACTTCATATTTCAGCCAAGGAAAATGACAACAGATCAAACATGTTAAGTTGAAATAATGTATTAATTCAAAATAGCATCGGAGCTCCTAGAGTCTGCGGCTTTCCCTTTTCTTTTTCAATGCAAATAGCAACATTTGTAATGCAAATAGCAACATCTGTTTTTTTCCATACAATCTACCTGAGCTGCTCAACCAGAGTTCACTGTATCCACCTAAGCTTCCAACATTCTATTCAGTGTAAACAATGTACCTTTTGGCACAAATCAACCACTTTCCCAACATCTTAGACAATTACATTAAGGCTGGTTTATACTTGGTCTAACGACATGTCTGTAGACAGCTGTCGCAGTGGCATCATGAAAATTCTATTGTCGTCTGTAAGGGTTGGTGTGAGGTGTGACCCAGGTGCGGTGCAGGATAGACAGTAGGCAGTAGGCAGAGATGGTGAAACAAGGATCTTTACTGGTGGTCCCAAAACCAGGATACAAAATAACGGACTTGTCACTAAAAAATAAAGGAGGGGCAAATTGGTCTCCAAAAACAGGCTGACAGCACACATACAAAATACTAACTACGACTGAAAACAACAATGAAACAGGGAGAAAACTTCTCAAGTACCTGTACATACGTCTCGCGATCAGCCACTGAGTAGTACTGCTGGACATAGAGAAACTAACAGAGAAAACTGAGCAAGGGAACACAGGGAAGTGAGGGCATAAATACACAGGTGAACAGGTAGACACAGGTGACACCGATAGGATAATGATTAGTCCAGACTGTGAGTGAGGAGGTGCCTAAGGTTGTCGGAGGATGACACCTAGTGGGTCGCTCCGGAACTGCGACCGACACCACATCTTGGGGAAGGCCGTGGGGAAGGACCCGGAAAACGTACTGCACCACCAACTTAGCCGTCTCCCGGGCCGACGGGAGTTTGGGAAGGGGAATGAAGTGGGCAGCCTCCGAGAACCCGGTCCACAACGACCAGGATGACTGTGTATCCATCAGAGGGGGGCTAGGGCGGAAATGAAATCCAGCGAGATGTGGGGCGCTTGGGGATAGGCAGGGGTCGGAGCAGCCCTGCCGCGCATATCCCCCTCAGAGGGACGCATATCCCCCTAAGAGGGACGCGTATCCCCCTCAGAGGGACGCGTATCCCCCTCAGATGGACGCCAACCCCCAGAGGACGCCGACCCCCAGAGGGACGCGTACCCCCCCCAACCCCCGCTCAAACTCCCCCTCAGAGGGACGTATATCCCCCTCAGATGATGGCCACCAGAACCTCTTACACAGGAACTCCAACGTCCTGGCGTCCCCCGAATGGCTGGTGAGGTCGGATGGCTGGTGAGGTCGGATGGCTGGTGAGGTCGGATGGCTGGTGAGGTCGGATGCGTGCGCCCACTGAAGCGGTCGTGAGCGTGCAGCCTTGGTTGCGTACAGTTGAAGTCGGAAGTTTACATATACTTAGGTTGGAGTCATTAAAACTTGTTTTTCAACCACTCCACAAATGTCTTGTTAACAAACTATAGTTTTGGCAAGTCGGTTAGGACATCTACTTTGTGCATGACACAAGGAGTTTTTCCAACAATTGTTTACAGACAGATTATTTCACTTATAATTCACTGTATCACAATTCCAGTGGGTCAGAAGTTTACATAATTTTTTTTTTTTTTACATACACTAAGTTGACTGTGCCTTTAAACAGCTTGGAAAATTCAGGAAAATGATGTCATGGCTTTAGAAGCTTCTGATAGGCTAATTGACATCATTTGAGTCAATTGTAGGTGTACCTGTGGACAGTGGCGGCTCCTGAAAAAATTCTCAGGAGGGGCAATTTTTCTGATGATTTAGGTGACCTACACACATTTTAAAAAAGATATGTCCAGCAACAACATGAAGACAGGGGCAGCATATAAGTCAATACCAGAAGCATTTATTGACTGATCTGGGGAGATGGATTCCAGTTTCTGTGACAGATTATAAATAATCTCTGATGCCTTTGTTATATTAGCTTTTGGTTGAATGTACTGTCGTAGTAAATATATAATGTTATAGCTTGGTCTGACTAAAATCTTGTGCATGACCCATTTTGTGTTGTGCGTTTGTTTTCAATCAATGCTGTTCCTATCCTATAACAATGGACAAAAGAGTCCTATCTTGTCAGCCTTGTCAGCAGGTGGCCAAGGACAACACCCACGCCATAGGTCTCAGTTCTTCCAACTCACGAGTTCTTGCTCTGAGGACACACACACACACACACACACACACACTCATCACTGATAACACACACACACACACACATCATCACTGTTAAACACACACACACACACACACAAAAAAATCCCTCTCTTAGGCTGAACATTTGAAGACAGAGAACCCGACTCAGAGCCAATGCAACAGTGGAGGGGACCTCGCCCAACTCATCAGGACCAATCAGAAGATCAGAACTACTAGATTCAACCTACATCATTTATTGTATAAAATGTCTGCACACAATGTTTTTCGGGGCTCTCTTCTCCCTAAGAGTTTGACGAACGAGTCCGTGCACGCGATTCCAGATATCTTTACCTCTGAATAAACTGCCTTTATTATACCATATCCACCCTGTCCAAAGTCTCTACTTGGTCTCAGTTCTCCAGTAAACTTGTGATTATCAACAGTACACAACGGTAACAAACAATTGGGGGAACTCACGGGGCAGATAGTAAGGTCGCAATGACACAGAAAGCAGTTCAATGTCGGGGTACAGAGTCGCTCTCTCTTACCAGGATCGCGGTCCGCTCTGACCAGGAGTGAAGCCGGCCGGCTCCACTTCTCTGTCCGGGGACTCTGTCATCCAGCCAAGTCTCCCAGCTGTATTGGATTCCGCTGCCAGCAGCGTTTTCATTATTTAGTCCGTTCGTAGCGGGTATGTACACGATCAACAAGATCAGTCCAAAATCCACCACTGGAAATCCATGGTTGGCAGAATGTTTGTAAACTAAGTCTACAAATTAAAAACATAAAATAACGCCACACTGCAGGTCGCAACAGAGACGCTGCGCCGCTATTGTCTTAGTTACGTTCATGGTTACGTCACATATGACGAAAGCGCGTAAGTGCAAGCCCACAGACACCCATAGAGAATGTATTGAAAGCTTTGAAATTTGAAAAAAATAGATTTTACATGACAGGCTATGAGAGACTTCTGGGCGATTTTCAACCTGACTGAAATCGCCCCAAAAACGGGCGGGCCATTTGAAGCACGACTTTAGCCTGATTTGACATTTAGTGGCTGGCAGATCAGACGTGAACACTGATAACTACTGTTGCTGTGATATAATTGATTAGAAAAAAAATCCGTTCCTTTTCCCGTTTGGCAGTGCGTCGCCCATATCGCCCTATTGAACAGGCCGTCCCTGCCTGTGGATATATTTCAAGGCCTACCTTCAAACTCAGTACCTCTTTGCTTGACATCATGGGAAAATCAATAGATATCAGCCAAGATCTCAGAAAACATTTTGTAGACCTCCACAAGTCTGGTTCATCCTTGGGAGCAATTTCCAGACGCCTGAAGGTACCACGTTCATCTGTACAAACAATAGTATGCAAGTATAAACACCATGGGACCACGCAGCTGTCATACCGCTCAGGAAGGAGGCGCGTTCTGTCTCCTAGAGATGAACGTACTTTGGTGCGAAAAGTGCAAATCAATCCCAGAACAACAGCAAAGGACCTTCTGAAGATGCTGGAGGAAACCGGTACAAAAGTATCTATATCCACAGTAAAACGAGTCCTATATCGACATAACCTGAAAGGCCGCTCAGCAAGGAAGAAGCCACTGCTCCAAAACCGCCATAAAAAAGCCAGACTACGGTTTGCAACTGCACATGGGGACAAAGATCGTACTTTTTGGAGAAATGTCCTCTGGTCTGATGAAACAAAAATATAACTGTTTGGCCATAATGGACCATCGTTATGTTTGGAGGAAAAAGGGGGTCGCTTGCAAGCCGAAGAACACCATCGCAACCGTGAAGCACGGGGGTGGCGGCATCATGCTGTGGGGGGTGCTTTGCTGCAGGAGGGACTGGTGCACTTCACAAAATAGATGGCATCATGAGGAAGGAACACCTAGTGGCTCTGGAAATGCGACCCCCTCCTGTAACAGTCGTCAAAACTTGTAAAGTATAAACACAAAAACTACGTAATGAGCATGTCTATTGTCATGCGACAGTGAATTTCATTCTATTCTTCGCATGAACAAGCAAACATGGAGGAAGCTGCTTTGCTCCTAATCTTTTTTAGGGCTGCCGTGCTCCTGAATATGAGAAGGCAGAGGAGAGGTAAAAAGTAGGAGACAACGACGTGTAGAAGATAAGAGCTGACGATCATATACTCTTCTCTCGTTACCTACGAATGCCACCGGCAACATACGACAAGCTCCTATCACCTGTTGCACCCAACCTACACTGAACAAAAATAGAAACGCAACATGTAAAGTGTTGGTCCCATATTTCATGAGCTGAAATAAAAGATCCTCGAAATCTTCCATAAGCACAAAAATCGTATTTCTCTCAATTTGTTTACATCCCTGTTAGTGAGCATTTCTCCTTTGCCAAGATAATTTTCATTTTTTTTTTTTTTATTTAGTAATTTAGCAGACGCTCTTATCCAGAGCGACTTACAGGAGCAATTAGGGTTAAGTGCCTTGCTCAAGGGCAAAGACAGATTTTTCACCTGGTCAGCTCGGGGATTAGAACCAGCGACCTTTCGGTTACTGGCACAACGCTCTTAACCACTAAGCTATCCATCCACCTGACAAGTGTGGCATATCAAGAAGCTGATTAAACAGCATGATCATTACACAGGTGCACCATGTGCTGGGGCCAATAAAAGGCCACTCTAAAATGTGCAGTTTTGTCACACAACCAGGGGCGGTGTGTTCATTAGGGCGATATGGGCGACGCACTGCCAAACGGGAAAAGGAAGGGATTTTTTTCCTAATCAATTATATCACGGCAACAGTAGTTATCAGTGTTCTAATCTAGACGTCTGATCTGCCACTAAATGTCCAATCAGGCTAAATTCGTGCTTCAAATGGCCCCGCCCTTTTGGGGCGATTTCAGTCAGGTTGAAAATCGCCCCAGAAGTCTCTCATAGACTCTCATGTAAAATCTTTTTTTTTCAAATATCAGAGCTTTCAATACAATTTCTATGGGTTCCGGGAGGGCTTGCACTTACGCGCTTTGCGTCATACGTAACATAACCATGAATGTAACTAAGAAAAGAGCGGGTAGCAGCGTCAATCAATTCACGTACTACTGTCAAGATGGCTAGCGTTCAGTGCAACTCGATTGTCTCTTTGAAAGAAGTTCCTTTTGTCGGCGAACAAATCAAGATAAATTGGCAACGAAACAATTAGGACCTCCCCAGACCAAATTTAATAATTCAACAGGTTTCTACTAAAGGGGGAAAGTCCTACACCCGAGGATTTTCCAAAAATTGGTACGAACGAAAAACCTGGCTAGCAGGCTGCGATGTAGCTAATGCAGTCTTCTGCTACCCCTGCTTACTCTTTCACCCTGAAGGCGGCACGGCAGACAGCACCGCTTGGACAGCGACTGGTGTAACGGACATGCACCATCTTTCAGAAAAGATTAAGAAACATGAGCTGTCAAAGACCCACATGGATAGCTGTTTGAGATTGTCTGCTTTGGGGAGAGTGAACATTGCCACTCAACTGGATGAGGGATACAGGCTAGCTGTCCGCCGCCACAACGATGAGGTTAGCAAGAACCGCCACATCCTCAGCCAGCTAATCCAGTGTGTGAAGTTTTGCGGAGTGTTTGAGTTAGCTTTGCGAGGCAAAGATGAAACTGAGGGCTCCACCAACCCTGGTATTTTTCTTTGACTTGTCAACTTTGTGGCACAATTAGATGAGGTGTTTTTATGGAAATGCATATTGTTTATGCAGTGTTGAGGAATGTGAAAGAACACCCTGATTATTTTTACTGTGATAACTTATTTTGCTTTTGTAAGCCAACACTTTTGAGATCAGTCAATAAATGCTTCTGGTATTGACTTATATGCTGCCCCTGTCTTCATGTTGTTGCTGGACATATCTTTTTTAAAACGTGTGTAGGTCACCTAATCATCAGAAAAATTGCCCCCCCTGAGAATTTTTTCAGGAGCCGCCACTGCACACAACACAATGCCAAAGATGTCTCAAATTTCGAGGGAGCGTACAATTGTCATGCTGACTGCAGGAATGTCCATCAGAGCTGTTGTCAGAGAATTTAATGTACATTTCTCTACCATAAGCCACCTCCAAAGTCGTTTTAGAGACCATGTGTTTGGCTTCGTATGGGCAAGGGGTTTGCTGATATGATGTTAACAGAGACGCCCCATGCTGTTACTACACAAAGACACACACACACACACAGTACCAGTCAAAAGCTTGGACACACCTACTCATTCAAGGGTTTTTCTTTATTTTTACTATTTTTTACATTGTAGAATAATAGTGAAGACATCAAAACTATGAAATAACACATATGGAATCATGTAGTAAAAAAAAAAGTGTTAAACAAATCAAAATATATTTTATATTTGAGATTCTTCAAATAGCCACCCTTTGCCTTGATTGCACACTCTTGGCATTCTCTCAACCAGCTTCACCTGGAATGCTTTTCCAACAGTCTTGAAGGAGTTCCCACATATGCTGAGCACTTGTTGGCTGCTTTTCCTTCACTCTGCGGTCCAACTCATCCCAAAAAAATTTTACATTTACATTTTAGTCATTTAGCAGACGCTCTTATCCAGAGCGACTTACAGTTAGTGAGTGCATACATTATTTTAATATTTTTTATACTGGCCCCCCGTGGGAACTGAACCCACAACCCTGGCGTTGCAAACGCCACGCTCTACCAACTGAGCTACATCCCTGCCGGCCATTCCCTCCCCTACCCTGGACGACGCAGGGCCAATTATGCGCCACCCCATGGGTCTCCCGGTCGCGGCCGGCTACGACAGAGCCTGGATCCGAACCAGGATCTCTAGTGGCACAGCCAACACTGTGATGCAGTGCCTTAGACCACTGCACCACTCGGGAGGCAAACCATCTCAATTGGGTTGAGGTTGGGGGATTGTGGGAGGCCAGGTCATCTGATGCAGCACTCCATCACTCTCCTTATTGGTAAAATAGCCCCTACACAGCATGGAGGTGTGTTAGGTCATTGTCCTGTTGAAAAACAAATGATAGTCCCATTAAACCCAAACCAGATGTGATGGTGTATCGCTGCAGAATGATGTGGTAGCCATGCTGGTTAAGTTTGCCTTGAATTCTAAATAAATCACAGACAGTGTCACCAGCAAAGCACCCCACACCATCACACCTCCTCCTCCATGCTTTACGGTGGGAACCACACATGCGGAGATCATTCGTTCACCCACACCGCGTCTCACAAAGAAACTGCGGTTGGAACCAAAAATCTCAAATTTGGACTCATCAGACCAAAGGAGAAATTTCCACCTGTCTAATGTCCATTGCTCGTGGTTTCTTGGCCCAAGAAGGTCACTTCTTATTGGTGTCCTTTAGTAGTGGTTTCTTTGCAGCAATTCGACCATGAAGGCCTGATTCATACAGTCCCCTCTGAACAGTTTCATCATAGCGCTTGATGGTTTTTGTGACTGCACTGAAATGTTCGGTATTGACTGACCTTAAAGTAATGATGGACTGTCGTTTCTCTTTGCTAATTTGAGCTGTTCTTGCCATAATATGGACTTGGTCTTTTACCAAATACAGCCACCTTCTGTATACCCCCCCTACCTTGTCACAACACAACTGATTGGCTCAAATTCATTGAGAAGGAAAGAAATTCCACAAATTAACTTTTAAGAAGGCACACCTGTTAATTGAAATGCATTCCAGGTGACTACCTCATGAAGCTGGTTGAGAGAATGCCAAGAATGTGCAAAGCTGTCATCAAGGCAATGGGTGGCTATTTGAAGAATCTCAAGAATAAAAACTTTTTTGGTTACTACATGATTCCAAATGTGTTATTTCATAGTCTTGATGTCTTCACTATTATTCTACAATGTAGAAAACCCTTGAATGAGTAGGTGTGTCCAAACCTTTGACTGGTACTGTAAGTGCTGAGATCCTGAGGCCCATTGTCGTGCCATTCATCTGCCGACATCACCTCATGTTTCAGCATGATAAAGCACGGCCCCATGTCGCAAGGATCTGTACACAATTCCTGTTCTTCCATGGCCTGTATACTCACCAGACATGTCACCCATTGAGCATGTTTGTGATGCTCTGGATCAACGTGTACGACAGCGTGTTCCAGTTCCCACCAGTATCCAGCAACTTCGCACAGCCATTGAAGAGGAGTGGGACAACATTCCACAGGCCACAATCAACAGCCTGATCAACTCTATGTGAAGGAGATGTGTCGCGCTGCATGAGGCAAATGGTGGTCACACCAGATACTGTCTGGTTTTCTGATCTACGCCCCTACTTTTTTTTTTTAAGGTATCTGTGACCATCAGATGGATATCTGTATTCCCAGTCATGTGAAATCCATAGATTAGGGCCTAATTTATTTATTTCAATTGAATAATTTACTTATATGAACTTTAACTTTAAGTAAAATCTTTGAAACTGTTGCATGTTGTGTTTATGATTTTCTGTTCAGTATATATCATAAACAAACTCATGCCTACCAATTTCAGTGGGGGAAGACTTTGACCCTACGGTAAGTAACAGGCTCGACTAACTCATTGATAAAAAGAGCCACAGTAGTGAATCGCGCTGAAAATAATCTGCACTGAAAAGACAGCGACCGTTGGCGAGCTGACTATAGCTAGCTAGCTGGCTAGCTAACCAGACCGTTGGCGAGCTGACTATAGCTAGCTAGCTGGCTAGCTAACCAGACCGTTGGCGAGCTGACTATAGCTAGCTAGCTGGCTAGCTAACCAGACCGTTGGCGAACTGACTATAGCTAGTTAGCTGGCTAGCTAGCCAGACCATTGGGGTCTGCCAATGCTGGAAGCCAGCGTCGCTGTCCTTTCAGCACCAGCATATCAATGCAAGTATAGGCTAGGCCGCCCAGCTCAATGCAATTCAAATTAGTTAATTTATCACAAAAAGGTTCAGCCTAGGCAGTGCAAATATATACAGTGCATTCGGAAAGTATTCAGACCCCTTGACTTTTTCCAGATTTTGTTACGTGACAGCCTTATTCTAAAATGGATTCAATCGTTTTTTTCCCTCACCAATCTCTGTTTTTTAGACATTTTTGCAAAGTTATATAAAAAAGAAAAAAAAATAGAAATTTACATAAGTATTCTGACCCTTTACTCAGTATTTTGTTAAAGCACCTTTGGCAGCGATTACAGCCTCGAGTCTTCTTGGGAATGACGCTACAAGCTTGGCACACCTGTATTTGGGGAGTTTCTCCCATTCTTCTCTGCAGATCCTCTCAAGCTCTGTCAGGTTGGATGGGGAAGCATCGCGTTCAAGTCCGGGCTCTGGCTGAGCCACTCAAGGACATTCAGAGAGACGTCCCGAATCTACTCCTGGGTCGTTGTCCTGTTGAAAGGTGAATCTTCGCCCCAGACTGAGGTCCTGAGCGCTCTGGAGCAAGTTTTCATCAAGGATCTCTCTGTACTTTGCTCTATTCATCTTTCGCTTGATCCTGACTAGTCTCCCAGTCCCTGCAGCTGAAAAACATCCCCACAGCATGATGCTGCCACCACCATGCTTCACCGTAGGGATGGTGCCAGGTTTCCTCCAGACGTGACTCCCTAAACCGCCTCACCCACTTGATCACTCCCTGAACCGCCTCACCCACTTGATCACTCCCTAAACTGCCTCACCCACTAGATCACTCCCTAAACCGCCTCACCCACTGGATCACTCCCTAAACCGCCTCACCCACTGGATCACTCCCTAAACCGCCACACCCACTTGATCACTCGCTAAACCACCTCACCCACTTGATCACTACCTAAACCGCCTCACCCACTTGATCACTCCCTAAACCGCCTCACCCACTAGATCACTCCCTGAACCGCCTCACCCACTTGGTAACTCCCTGAACCGCCTCACCCACTAGGTAACTCCCTAAACCGCCTCACCCACTAGGTAACTCCCTGAACCGCCTCACCCACTAGGTAACTCCCTGAACCGCCTCACCCACTAGGTAACTCCCTGAACCGCCTCACCCACTAGGTAACTCCCTAAACCGCCTCACCCACTAGGTAACTCCCTGAACCGCCTCACCCACTTGGTAACTCCTGAACCGCCTCACCCACTTGGTCACTACCTAAACCGCCTCACCCACTTGATCACTCCCTAAACCGCCTCACCCACATGATCACTCCCTAAACCGCCTCACCCACTAGGTAACTCCCTGAACCGCCTCACCCACTAGGTAACTCCCTGAACCGCCTCACCCACTAGGTAACTCCCTTAACTGTTTGTATTTATCACCACCGAATGTTTTGAAATACCAACCAATTATACACCAGCAGCCCCCATTCAGTCGGGAAAAAATGTTCAGCTCAGATTGCTCTCATACACTGAGTGTACAAAACATTAAGGACACATTCCTAATATTGAGTTGCAACCCCTCCCCCCCACCTCCTTTTTCCCTCAGAACAGACTCAATTTGTCAGGGCATGGACTCTACAAGATGCTGGCCCATACAAGATGCTTCCCACAGTTAGGGCTGTTACGGTGACCATATTATCGCTACACCGGCAGTCACGAGTAATGTGGCATTCAAATTCCACGTGACGGTAATTAGTCTTCTCCAAGCTCTGATGCTGCTGATGGTCATTAGTAGCCTACCAAACTTGCTAACTGCCTGGTACTCAGCACTCTATTGTCCCTCTAATCACTCTGACATCAATGCAAATGTCATAAAAAATCTAATCAAACTCTTCATGAGACCCATGACCTCATGTTGCGCAACATTTCTGTAGGCTATGCATTTGCGTGAGAAAACAGAGTGATGGCCTCTATTAAAAAGAGGAGGATCCCATCAGCTTTCTATAGGCTAGGCCTACTATATTTATTTCTCAACTTTCCTAATATTAAGCACATTGCTTCTCTTTAAAACAGGAGTATAGCCTACCTGGCTGGCATGAAAATGAACCACAGGAAAAGCGTCCTCCATTCGCTATTTAAGTGCATAGATTACATGTATTTTTTCCCAATGCCCCTGTTTCGAGACAGGTGCATGATAATGGTCCATTCTAAATCAAAACAAATTTCACACATATATTATTTAGTATATCTAAAGACAAGATTAAATAAAGAATAGTGTGATGGGTGACAATATTAGCCTAGCATTTGTGAATTATATATTATCACTTGTGAATGATGCCCAGCTTAAGGAAAACAGCCTATGCTTTTTTGTGTGCAACTTTTCAAATCAGTTGCGTCCTGGATGTGTCTGTCTTCACTTGTAGCCTGTGAGAAAGACTTGATCACGTGACTGAGAGGTGCTTCGGCATTCAGCCGGGAGAAGGGAATTATAATTATTATATTCAGCCCGAATGCACAACAGCGACTGGCCGCAAAAGGCATGGATTTTTTTAGGTGGCATTATGCCCACACAAAGGGGATGCAGCCGGGGAATTCGAGGCATTATCAAGTGCTGGTCAAATTGTGAATGAGAGACTGATGAAGTGTGTACAGCCTGCGCAAAAAAACAAAGCAGAGCTCATGCCTTTCATGCGACTTTTCAAATCATCATTAGAGTCGCATCATATAGCCTTACAATGTATTAAAAATCTAAACATATAGCCCAACATTTGTATCACAACTAAAGTTGCATAAATAACTCTAAATTAAGCATATAGGAGTACCTGTTTCTTTGTTAACCGTTCAACACAGAATAGCCGCATGTCCGCACTGCCTCAAATACTTTGGAGAAAATATCCTTTCTATTTTATTCAGCCATGTTCAATTGTATTCTTCATACTATAAAATAATATAAAATAATGCCACGGAATTCTAAGCGAATCTTGTCTGCTAAATGAACTAGTGTAGCCCACAGCCGTATGGCATAGCCAGATCAGGACCTAACATAAGGACAACTCAGAGTATGCTATTCTGTTCTTCTGACATTTTTTCATATCATGTTTCTTTAGACCTGACTTAAATAAATAATGGATTTACTGTGACGGTGTAGGCTATATTACATGGAGTTATTAGAAATGTAGATGTTCCAAAGGTCTGCATCAGTGGCTTGTAGGCTATGCTTGGAAGCCAGGAGATGCTAAATGTGTTTATGCGAATTAACGGTCAATTATCGTGAGACCAGCAGTTATTTGCTTGACAATCACCGGCGTACAAAATGTAATGACCGTCACAGCCCTACCCACAGCTGTGTCAAGTTGGCTGGATGTCCTTTGGGTGGTGGACCATTCTTGATTCACACGGGAAGCTGTTGAGCTTGAAAAACCCAGCAGCGTTGATGTTCTTGATACAAACTGGTGCACCTGGCACCTACTACCATCCCCCTTTCAAAGGCACTTAAATATTTTGTGTTGCCCATTCACCCTCTGAATGGCACACATACACAATCCATGTCTCAAGGCGTAAAAATCCTTCTTTAACCTGTCTCCTCCCCTTCATCTACACTGATTGAAGTGGATTTAACAAGTGACATCAATAAGGGGATCATAGCTTTCACCTGGATTCACCTAGTCAGTCTATGTCATGGAAAGAGCAGGTGTCCTTAATGTTTTGTACACTCAGTGGATTTTGAATCACGCATGGAAAGACAATACTGTGCCAGTGGATCATTCGTG
The DNA here is from genome assembly GCF_020615455.1 of Coregonus clupeaformis. Lineage (NCBI taxonomy): Eukaryota > Metazoa > Chordata > Actinopteri > Salmoniformes > Salmonidae > Coregonus > Coregonus clupeaformis. The sequence continues at coordinate 31,792,081 of NC_059197.1, read as the reverse complement.
GGAGACAATACACCTTGTTAGCAAGATAGCTTAACTAATTATTTAGTTTTTATTTATTTTTCAAATCAACGCATTTGAAAATTTTTTCTAATTTTTACTTTTCTCATCTGTTCATGATTATAATGCAAAGATTGTTTGCTCAAGTAAGTAACGTTACTGCTTTCCTTCATTTGATAGTAGTTTTACTTGTGTAACGTTAACGAGGACAACAACGCAAGTTAGCTAGCTAGCCTAGCTAGTTAACGTTACATGGCTGGCTAGCTCGCTAACGTTAGCTAGTTAGCTAGCTAGCTAGAAACATGAACTTGGCCGTTTGCTAGCTAGCTAAATGATGATAAATGCTGTTAAGTTGGCTAGTTTGCTATCTGATTAGGTCCTTGCTAGACAAGTTCCTTAGCTAGCTAGCTTGCTAATGTTAGATGGTTTGCTAGTTAACAACATTGACTAACGTTATATGAAGCTACATTCAGAGGAGAAAAAAAAGCCCTTTACATAAGTATTCAGACCCTTTACTCAGTACATTGTTGAAGCACCTTTGGCAGCGATTACAGCCTCAAGTCTACTTGGGTATGACGCTACAAGCTTGGCACACCTGCATTTGGGATTTTCCTTCAATCCTCTCCGGTTGGATGGGGAGCGTCGCTGCACAGCTATTTTCAGGTCTCTCCAGAGATGTTCGATCAGGTTCAAGTCCGGGCTCACATTCAGAGACTTGTCCCGAAGCCACTCCTGCGTTGTCTTGGCTGTGTGCTTAGGTTCGTTGTCCTGTTGGAAGGTGAACCTTCGTCCCAGTCTGAGGTCCTGAGCAGGTTCTGAGCAGGTTTTCATCAAGGATCTCTCTGTACTTTGCTCCGTTCATCTTTCCCTCGATCCTGACTAGTCTCCCTGCCGCTGAAAAATATCCCCACAGCATGGTGGGATGGTTTTGGCCAGGTGATGAGCGGTTCCTGGTTTCCTCCAGACGTGACGCTTGGCATTTAGGCCAAAGAGTTCAATCTTGGTTTCATCAGACCAGAGAATCTGTTTTTCATGGTCTGAGAGTCCTTTAGGTGCCTTTTGGCAAACTCCAAGCGGGCTGTCATGTGCCTTTTACTGAGGAGTGGCTTCCGTCTGGCCACTCTACCATAAAGGCCTGATTGGTGGAGTGCTGCAGAGATGGTTGTCCTTCTGGAAGGTTCTCCCATCTCCACAGAGGAACCCTGGAGCTCTGTCAGTGACCATTGGGTCCTTGATCACCTCCCTGACCAAGGCCCTTCTCCCATGATTGCTCAGTTTGGCCGGGCGGCCAGCTCTAGGAAGAGTCTTGGTGGTTCCAAACTTCTTCCATTTAAGAATGATGGAGGCCACTGTGTTCTTGGGGACCTTCAATGCTGCAGAAATGTTTTGGTACCCTTCCTCAGATCTGTGCCTCGACACAATCCTGTCTCGGAGCTCTACAGACAATTCCTTCGACCTCATGGCTTGGTTTATCTTCTGACATGCACTGTCAACTGTGGGACCTTATATAGACAGGTGTGTGCCTTTCCAAATCATGTCCAATCAATTGAATTTACCACAGTTATAGAAACATATCATGGATGATCAATGGAAATGGGATGAACCTAAGCTCAATTTTGAGTCTCATAGCAAAGGGTCAGAATACATATGTAAATGTTTTCACTTTGTCATTATGGGGTATTGTGTGTAGATTGATGAGGAAAACAATTAATTCAATCAATTTTAGAATAAGACTGTAACGTAACAAAATGTGAAAAAAGTGAAGGGGTCTGAATACTTTCCGAACGCACTGTATGTTAACATAGTATATCATTTCTAATACTTCTTGCATTTTTGTAGCTTAGGTTTCTGACTGTAATGGGTGCCAAGGACCTGAAGTCGACAGTGTGGCGGATGTTACCTTGCATTCTGTCAAACCGTCTTGCCATTGCGACAACCTGGACTGGGGCAGGGGATAAGGCCTGTTTCAGGGATTTGTTTAGTTGATATTATTAAATGTGTTACACTTGTTTTCTCTAATTTTAAGTCAATTCCTAAAACCATGTGTGATTCAAATGTAACTCAATGTAATTTTATTTGTGTGTAGGAGCCATTCGGAAGAACCCTGCAACCCGGGATGCCACGGATGAGGTGGTCCAGATTCAGGTCACTCCGTTACCTGCAAGGGACCACCGATTGTGAAGGATGGAGGCAGGGCGAGAGGAATCCGCTGCAGTGAGGGTCAACATCAAGTCTCGAACCACCTGTCTCAAAGCCAGCCTCTAACCCAACAGCTGGACCCTACCACACACTTACCATTTATTCATGTTCCGTACACACTGAAATCACTTTTGTTTACCAGTGCAGTAGTTATGTCACCTTAATACACTTCTAAAGTATATATATATATATGATCATATGATTCTATGCTGCAACTGAACTGAACTTATTCCACTCACTGTATCCCTATAAGCAATTTTTTTACATCTTATTTTCTTTGATCTGCCTCTTGTTTATTTGGTCCTTTTATTAGTATGTTATATATTTACATTGTTACTTATTTGATTGCTTTCCTATGTCACTTATTTGATTACTATGCCACTTATTTGATTACTATGTCACTTATTTGATTACTATGTCACTTTTGCTACCAACGTTGTTATAACAACAAAATGAAAGCTATAAAAGTAAAATAAAGAGAGTCTCTGTATATAAACTCCCAGTCATTTATTAGGTAAGACAGCTACGTTTCGGCATTTTAAGCTGCGGCGAACCTCTTCTGCACATTTTTGGCTGAAAGTAGTCAATGTTGAAGGTGCATAAAGATGGAGGAATTCAGATATTATTATGTCATCGTTTGTAAACTACGGAGCGTGACATTGTTCAAAGTACCTATAAATCAGCACAATCTACTTTTTTGTTTTATTCATGTATATTTTGCTAATCACCATACAAAAAAAGAGTAACGGAGAGCAATGTACAATACTTAGCAAATGAGGCATCTGTGGTAAGTACAGGGGGGCCGCCATCTTTATGCACCTTCGCCCTTGGATATGAATGGCTAAAGCAATACATTTGATTAAAACATTTGTTCATTTGAATTAATTGTTTGTTTGATTTCTCATCGATAAACTAGTCTAGAATCAGCTAGGCTAGCTAGCTAGCTCGGCTAATGTCAGTTTATTTATGGGCTGAGTTAAGCTGCCATTTCTAACCAGGAATGTTCTTTTTTTTTTTTAGCATCTTTGTAGTCTTCCCTCTCAATGGCGAAGAGACACAGGGGCTCCATAACTGAGCTTAACAGCTGCTCTACAAAAATATGGTCATCCCTAATATTAGATGTATATTATGTATCATATCCTGTATGCTAACGTTAGCTGGCTAACTGTCAATCACGTATTTTATTGACAGGTGAAATTCGTTGTCATGGTTATGTAGCTCCAGTTGCCCATCCCATGTACCCATGAAAACGGATGCTGCGACGGGGTCAAAGTTCTAAAAAAAATTATCCTTGTGCTACAAGGACACTACCCAAAAGTCGGCATGAGTATAAATTAAATGTAGTTTTGACCAGCGATACTTGTCACATTCTAATTGTCTACAGACACGTCGATAAACAAAGTATAAACCAACCATTAGCATCTCATACAGCTGGAACAAAGTGCCTTTCTTCCAGAGAGCCAGTATTCTGTGATCTGATTGGTTTTGTTTAAATGATAATCTTTGGTTTCCATTTATCAGATTGGTTTAAATGATGCTCATTGGTTTCCATGTATCTGATTGGGAGATGAAGAATGTGTTACGATGATGATGACAGCACGGTTACATGTGATTACATGCATAGTGGATAGTCAGGTTAATATAATAGTTTGTTTAAAATCTTCACATGCGTTGCAAGAAGAACGATTTTCCCAAATCATCCTGTTTACATGGACACATCTGAAATCAGGCTTTTGATAAATGCAAAAAAAATCGGCAATCAAAATAAACGTTCTACCACAGTGACTATGCTATTTTTGCGAAGACTATTTGATTCTGAGTTCGGACATATAAAGTTTTATGTGAAAACCGTTTTTTCCGAACTCACTTCACTCGTGCGTTAGAGGGAAGCTAGCGCTACCCGGTGCTGAATCAAATACACCACTGGAACGCCGATTAAAGCTGTTTACATGTTTCCTAATAATTCGAACAATTGCTCAGGTGTTTTAATTGGCGAGTGCTTACTTCCATTATGACCTCACGCTGATTTAAGATAAGCAGAGTAAAGGTGTTTACATGACTATTTCCATACTCAGCCTACTGACATAATCAGTTTAATATCTAATTATTATAATTTATTGAGTGTGCATTAGTAGTAAACATACTCATTGTTGATTTTAAAACAGATTTGTATACTTATTTTGTAAGAAATAAATGTGTATAGTGCATTCCTTACACCACTGTGGTGATTATATTTCTCTATGTTCTATTACCGCAATGTGCTACATGAAATTAGGAGTACCAGGTTTTGGGTATGATATTTATTTTTATTAAAGTAGTTTGATTACTTTGATTCTCTCTCTTAGGATCAAATTAAAACATCTAATAACAACCTGCTTACAGAGGTACAATGTTGAATCATGGTGGAACATCCAGAGTGTGTGTGTGAGTGTGTGTGTGTGTAGTATTGTGTGTGTGTGTCTGTAGTATTGTGTGTGTGTGTGTGTGTGTGTGTGTAGTATTGTGTGTGTGTTGGCTCAGAAGTGTACGTATGAGATCTGCACGTCTCCCTCCAGCTCCAGGGTGTCTATCTGGCTGTAGTTCTGGAAGCGGTGGAAGAAGTCACACATGTGCTGCCCGTTCACAAACACCTTGAACCGCTGGTTCCCACAACGGATAGACATCTGAGAGAGAGAGAGAGAGAAAAAAAAGGAATGAGTGTGATGACAACAGAAGGACACTTATCTGACTTTGAACTTGTATTTGATATATGTCCCAGACATTTCATCTCCGCACCCCATAGGCCCTAGTCAAAATAGTTCATGTTAGTGGTCTTCACCTAGAAAAAACTAGCTTGACACAGATAGCCAAAAGGGCAATGAATAAGCAACCTGAGAACAGAGGAACAGAGAGAGTGGAGTAACTGAGGAACGAGTCAGAATGTTGTCATCTTTGACAACATCAATTATATGTCCATAGATCTCATGCCTGTGAACCTTGACAAAAGTGAGATTCCATGGCTTTGTGTACTCACGTCAAAGTACTGTCCCGCCTGGAAGGGGTTGATGCTGATCTCTCTCTCCTCCATGCCCCAGCTCCCACCAATCAAACTGTTTCTCACCACCTCTCCCTCCTGTAGACGAGGGTTCATGTGGAACGCTATGTCCCGCGAGCCGCCCACCATAAAGTTTATAGAGAACCTGCAACACAACAGAACAGGCCCACCGGTAAACATATAGTCTACACTCCCACATGCAGTAAAATACACAGGCATAATACAACAGCAATATTTCTATAGCTGGGGGAAGGGCTGAGACCGAGCTGAGACCGGGCTGAGGACCCACAGACCTGGTAGCTCCTCTACTAGCTCTCACAGTCTCACGTCAGAATTAGACGTTCATCCATGTTTCTCAAATGTCAAATTTCGAAGTTGTTCCAAATGTCAAATTTCGAAGTGTTTAAGGTTACGTTTAGGCATTAACTCCGAATGGTTAAGGTAAGGTGTGAAGGTTTGGGATAGGCTTAAAACAAAAATATCAATAACAACTTTCAATCGCTGGATTTAAACATGCGACAGTTGGAATCAGAGGCAGACTCACTGTTGATCCTAGTGGCCGGTTTCCATGTCATCTCCTGACATCATCAGACATGGATAGACATTGAATACTGACTTGTATCACGGGTGACCTGCGTGTCCTAGAACCAACATGCCTCTGATGGGTTAGGGGTTAGGGGTTAGGGGTTAGGGGTTAGGGGATAGGGGTTAGGGGATAGGGGATAGGAGATAGGGGTTAGGGGATAGGGGTTAGGGGTTAGGGGATAGGGGATAGGGGTTAGGGGATAGGGGTTAGGGGTTAGGGGTTAGGGGATAGGGGTTAGGGGATAGGGGATAGGGGTTAGAGGGGGATAGGGGATAGGGGTTAGGGGTTAGGGGATAGGGGATAGGAGATAGGGGGTTGGGGATAGGGGTTAGGGGATAGGGGTTAGGGGTTAGGGGATAGGGGTTAGGGGTTAGGGGATAGGGGTTAGGGGATAGGGGTTAGGGGTTAGGGGATAGGGGTTAGGGGATAGGGGTTAGGGGATAGGGGTTAGGGGTTAGGGGATAGGGGGATAGGGGTAAGGAGGTTAGGGGTTAAGGGTTAGGGGATAGGGGTTAGCGTACTATAGACCTGTTAGCTCCTAGAGGCACCATGCCTCTGATGGGTTAGGGGTTAGGGGTTAGGGGATAGGGGTTAGGGGATAGGGGATAGGGGATAGGGGTTAGGGGATAGGGGTTAGGGGTTAGGGGATAGGGGTTAGGGGTTAGGGGTTAGGGGATAGGGGTTAGCGTACTATAGACCTGTTAGCTCCTAGAGGCACCATGCCTCTGATGGGTTAGGGTTAGGGGTTAGGGGATAGGGGTTAGGGGTATAGGGGTTAGGGGTTAGGGGGTTAGGGGATAGGGGTTAGGGGATAGGGGTTAGGGGTTAGGGGTTAGGGGTTAGGGGATAGGGGATAGGGGTTAGGGGTTAGGGGATAGGGGTTAGGGGGTTAGGGGGATAGGGGTTAGGGGTTAGGGGTTAGGGGTTGGGGATAGGGGTTAGGGGATAGGGGTTAGGGGATAGGGGATAGGGGATAGGGGTTAGGGGATAGGGGATAGGGGATAGGGGTTAGGGGTTAGGGGTTAGGGGATAGGGGATAGGGGTTAGGGGATAGGGGTTAGGGGTTAGGGGTTAGGGGTTAGGGGTTAGGGGATAGGGGTTAGCGTACTACAGACCTGTTAGCTCCTAGAGGCACCATGCCTCTGATGACGATGGTCTTCTTAAGACACATCCCTCCTGGAATCATGCTGGAGTACGGGACAGGCTGAGACACACAGGACAGGAGTCAGTTCACTGACAGAATGTAGTGTATACTGTATATATGTATCCTTAGGACAAAACAAATCCATCCTGACTCACAGAGATGTTACTTACAGGGTTGTATATTGGTTGTCCATCCATGACCGGCAGGTTTCCTCCAGCTCCACCAGGGTAACATCCCTGTCCCTGACCACACACACACCAAACACATCACACACACACACACCAAACACGTCACACACACCAAACACATCACACACACCAAACACATCACACACACCAAACACATCACACACACCAAACACATCACACACACACACACACACCAAACACATCACACACACACACACCAAACACATCACACACACACCAAACACGTCACACACACACACACACACCAAACACGTCACACACACACACACCAAACACATCACACACACACCAAACACATCACACACACACACACACACCAAACACGTCACACACACACACACCAAACACATCACACACACACCAAACACATCACACACACACCAAACACATCACACACACACACACCAAACACATCACACACACACACACACACCAAACACATCACACACACACACACACCAAACACATCACACACACACACACCAAACACATCACACACACACCAAACACGTCACACACACACACACCAAACACATCACACACACCAAACACATCACACACACACACCAAACACATCACACACACACCAAACACATCACACACACACACCAAACACACACACATCACACCAGTAAACAGCTGTCAGTCATACGTGTCATGTTAAGTCATTTATTTACTAACTGATATAGAACTATCCACCATCCTGTATAAAGACCCACTGTTACAACAGGTGACAGTACTGACCCCATACCACCTCCCACTGTTACAACAGGTGACAGTACTGACCCCATACCACCTCCCACTGTTACAACAGGTGACAGTACTGACCCCATACCACCTCCCACTGTTACAACAGGTGACAGTACTGACCCCATACCACCTCCCACTGTTACAACAGGTGACAGTACTGACCCCATACCACCTCCCACTGTTACAACAGGTGACGGTACTGACCCCATACCACCTCCCACTGTTACAACCACACAGGTGATAGTGTACTGACCCCCACCCTGTGGGTGAGACATTTTACATTTACATTTTAGTCATTTAGCAGACGCTCTTATCCAGAGCGACTTACAGTTAGTGAATACAAATTTTTTCATACTGGCCCCCCGTGGGAATCGAACCCACAACCCTGGCGTTGCAAACGCCATGCTCTATCAACTGAGCTACATCCCTGCCGGCCATTCCCTCCCCTACCCTGGACAACGCTGGGCCAATTGTGCGCCGCCCATGAGTCTCCCGGTCGCGGCCGGCTGCGACAGAGCCTGGATTCGAACCAGGATCTCTAGTGGCACAGTTAGCACTACGATGCAGTGCCTTAGACCACTGCGCCACTCAGGAGTAGAGAGTGAAGTATTAGAGAACAGAACAGACTTACCCCCATGCCACCTGGGTATCCTCCACCCTGGGGGTACCCTCCACCCTGGGGGTACCCTCCACCCTGGGGGTACCCTCCACCCTGGGGGTACCCTCCACCCTGGGGGTACCCTCCACCCTGGGGGTACCCTCCACCCTGGGGGTATCCTCCCTGATAAGCATTGACAGACATACAAATATATATATATGTAATGGTATTGGATGACACAGACACAGGTAACCAAGTGTGGTACCAACTTACCCCCATTTGATCACCTGGATATCCCCCTGCAGGATATCCTCCCTGTTGATGGTGGGAAACACACCAAATGTTATCCAGAGTTTATGACACACTAAGACACAGACTCATGAGTATATATATATATCTCTGTGTACAGTTACGTCACACATACAGTGCTAAGCCCTCCAGTGGTCCTGTATGGTCAGTTGGTAGATAGTGGGTTTGATAAATGTACAGTGTGTATATATATATATACTTACCGCCATGTTGCCTCCTCCCATTCCACCTGTAGGATATCCACCTCCCATTCCTCCTCCTCCCTGAAGAATACACAGCTTATTCCAGATACACAGCTACATCTGTCCTCTTGTGTGTGTGTGTGTGGTGTATGTGTGGTGTGTGTGTGTGTGTGGTGTGTGTGTGGTGTATGTGTGGTGTATGTGTGGTGTGTGTGTGTGTGTGTGTGTGTGTGTGTGTGTGTGTGTGTGTGTGTGTGGTGTATATGTGGTGTGTGTGTGGTGTGTGTCCTGGCACACAGAAGGGCAAAAGCAAAGACTATTGAGAAATGTATTATTTTCTTTTTTAAATTCTCTCCCGTTCTCTCATCCCATGTTTTGGTTGCAACTGCTGCCCGAAGCTTTGAACAAATTAATTAACATACAAATGACAGATGATGGAGCAATTATCTTCCCTGTAGGATTTGGGAAGGGTATGCTGACCCTAGATTTGTGGGCAACAGAAGGCAACTTCTACCCTGAAGCGGGTTAAAATACTGCTCCCTGCCCCTGCTCCTACTCATACCCCCCCTGCCCCCCTGCTCCCCTGCTCCCTGCCCCTGCCCCCTGCCCCTACCCTCCCGCCCCCCTGCTCCCTGCCCCCCTGCCCCAGTCTCACCCCGATGACGTTGATGGTCTGGATGGAAACGTCACCTCCTATCTGCAGGGCATTGACTCTTTCAACTGGAATACGATGCATGAACATATGAAAGTCTCGCCCGTTCACTGTCACCTACGACAGAAAAACACATCAGCTCATTTGATCATACACAACAATGGACTAACCCTAACCCATACACAACTCAATAGGGAGTTGGGCCACCACACCTCTATTGGAGGGATGCGACACCATTCTTCCTCAAGAAATTCCTTCATTTGGTGTTTTGTTGATGGTGGTGGAAAATGCTGTCTCAGGTACTGCTCCAGAATCTCTCAAAAGAGTTCAATTGGGTTGAGATCTGGCGACTGAGACAGCCATGGCATAAGGTTCACGTCATTTTCCTACTCATCAAACCATTCAGTGACCACTCGTGCCCTGTGGATGGGGGCATTGTAATCCTATGGGGGCATAGCCATGGTAGCCAAAATAATGGCCTGCCCAGCATGTTTATCCAAGACCCTAGGCATGATGGGATGTTAATTGCTTAATTAACACAGGAACCTGCTTTCAATATACTTTGTAAAATCTCACTTACTCAAGTGTTTCCACTATGTTGGCAGTTCCCTGTATATATAACTACACAGCATAGTTGCTCACTACCGGTCAAAAGTTTTAGAACTCCTACTCATTCAAGGGTTTTTCTTTATTTTTACTATTTTCTACATTGTACAATAATAGTGAAGACATCAAAACTATGAAATAACACATATGGAATCATGTAGTAATCAAGAAAGTGTTAAACACATCAAAATATATTTTATATTTGAGATTCTTCAAATAGCCACCATTTGCCCACTCTTAGCATTCTCTCAACCAGCTTCATGAGGTAGTCACCTGGAATGCATTTCAATTAACAGGTGTGCCTTGTTAAAAGTTAATTTATGGAATTTCTTTCCTTCTTAATGCGTTTGAGCCAATCAGTTGTGTTGTGACAAGGTAGGGGGGTATACAGAAGATAGCCCTATTTGGTAAAAGACCAAGTTCATATTATGGCAAGAACAGCTCAAATAAGCAAAGAGAAACGACAGTCCATCATTACTTTAAGACATGAAGGTCAGTCAATACGGAACATTTCAAGAACTTTGAAAGTTTCTTCAAGTGCAGTCGCAAAAACCATCAAGCGCTATGATGAAACTGGCTCTCATGAGGACCGCCACAGGAATGGAAGACCCAGAGTTACCTCTGCTGCAGAGGATAAATTCATTAGAGTTACCAGCCTCAGAAATTGCAGCCCAAATAAATGCTTCACAGAGTTCAAGTCACAGACACATCTCAACATCAACTGGCCTCCATGGTCGAATTGCTGCAAAGAAACCACTACTAAAAGACACCAATAAGAAGAAGAGACCTGCTTGGGCCAAGAAACACGAGCAATGGACATTAGACCGGTGGAAATTTGTCCTTTGGTCTGATGAGTCCAAATTTGAGATTTTTGGTTCCAACTGCCGTGTCTTTGTGAGATGCAGTGTGGGTGAACGGATGATTTCCACATGTGTAGTTCCCACCGTAAAGCATGGAGGAGGAGGTGTTATGGTTTGGGGGTGCTTTGCTGGTGACACAGTCTGTGATTTATTTATAATTAAATTCACACTTAACCAGCATGCTACCACAGCATTCTGCAGCGATACGCCATCCCATCTGGTTTGGGCTTAGTGGGACTATCATTTGTTTTTCAACAGGACAATGACCCAACACACCTCCAGGCTGTGTAAGGGCTATTTTACCAAGAAGGAGAGTGATGGAGTGCTGCATCAGATGACCTGGCCTCCACAATCCCCTGACCTCAACCCAATTGAGATGGTTTGGGATGAGTCGGACGGCAGAGTGAAGGAAAAGCAGCCAACAAGTGCTCAGCATATGTGGGAACTCCTTCAAGACTGTTGGAAAAGCATTCCAGGTGAAGCTGGTTGAAAGAATGCCAAGAGTGTGCAAAGCTGTCATCAAGGCAAAGGGTGGCTATTTGTGTTTAACACTTTTTTGGTTACTACATGATTCCATATGTGTTATTTTATAGTTTTGATGTCTTCACTATTATTCTACAATGTAGAAAATAGTAAAAAATAAAGAAAAACCCTTGAATGAGTAGGTGTTCTAAAACATTTGACTGGTACTGTATATCTACCTCTATACAGTATCTATATCTATACAGTATCTATATCCATACACAATCTATATCGATACAGTCTATTACTACACTGCTCAAAAAAATAAAGGGAACAGTTAAACAACACATCCTAGATCTGATTGAATGAAATAATCTCATTAAATACTTTTTTCTTTACATAGTTGAATGTGCTGACAACAAAATCACACACAAATTATCAATGGAAATCAAATGTATCAACCCATGGAGGTCTGGATTTGGAGTCACCCTCAAAATTAAAGTGGAAAACAACACTACAGGCTGATCCAACTTTGATGTAATGTCCTTAAAACAAGTCAAAATGAGGCTCAGTAGTGTGTGTGGCCTCCACGTGCCTGTATGACCTCCCTACAACGCCTGGGCATGCTCCTGATGAGGTGGCGGATGGTCTCCTGAGGGATCTCCTCCCAGACCTGGACTAAAGCATCCGCCAACTCCTGGACAGTCTGTGGTGCAACGTGGCGTTGGTGGATGGAGCGAGACATGATGTCCCAGATGTGCTCAATTGGATTCAGGTCTGGGGAACAGGCGGTCCATAGCATCAATGCCTTCCTCTTGCAGGAACTGCTGACACACTCCAGGCACATGAGGTCTAGCATAGTGTTGCATTAGGAGGAACCCAGGGCCAACCGCACCAGCATATGGTCTCACAAGGGGTCTGAGGATCTCATCTCGGTACCTAATGGCAGTCAGGCTACCTCTGGCGAGCACATGGAGGGCTGTGCGGCCCCCCAAAGAAATGCCACCCCACACCATGACTGACCCACCGCCAAACCGGTCATGCTGGAGGATGTTGCAGGCAGCAGAACGTTCTCCACGGCGTCTCCAGACTCTGTCACGTCTGTCACATGTGAGTTGAGTTTTTTTTTTTTTGGTCTTGGCCATAGTGGAGTTTGGAGTGTGACTGTGAGGTTGTGGACAGGTGTCTTTTATACTGATAACAAGTTCAAACAGGTGCCATAAATACAGGTAACGAGTGGAGGACAGAGGAGCCTCTTAAAGAAGAAGTTACAGGTCTGTGAGAGCCAGAAATCTTGCTTGTTTGTAGGTGACCAAATACTTATTTTCCACCATAATTTGCAAATAAATTCATTAAAAATCCTACAATGTGATTTTCTGGATTTTTTTTCCTCAATTTGTCTGTCATAGTTGACGTGTACCTATGATGAAAATTACAGGCCTCTCTCATCTTTTTAAGTGGGAGAACATGCACAATTGGTGGCTGACTAAATACTTTTTTCCCCCACTGTATATCTATACAGTCTCTATATCTATATCGATACAGTCTATAACTATATCTATACAGTATCTTTATCTATATCCATACAGTATCTATATCTATACAGAATCTATAGCTACATCTATATCTATTACTATATCTACACAGTATCTATACAGTATATATTACTATATCTATATCTATATAGTATCTATATCTGACCTGGTAACCCTCCTGGTTGATGATGATGACCATCTCGAAGGCGTCTCCCTTGCTAAAAGGCATGTTGTGGGTCTTCTCCTCTGAACCCCATTCCCCTTCCTGGCAGCTGTTGAACACCACATTGTCCCAGCCTTTGAAGCGAGGGCTGAAGTGAAAGCCGATGTCACTGCCCTCAAATTCCCCACACTGCAGATTAATGTGGAACCTAGAGAGGACATAGAATGAACAGATCGGAAACAGGTAACACCGGTAACACAGGTCTTGAGTTTTTCCTAACCATTAGAGCTGACCAGACAAAACTCCAGAGCATTTTAATTAAGGCCTAAAGTTTTTCCTGGTTACGTTACATGGATCGGACCCTTTTTTTTCAATTTTCGCCTAAAATGACTGCCTGTAGCTCAGGACCTGAAGCAAGGATATGCATATTATTGATATCATTTGAAAGGACACACTTTGAAGTTTGTGGAAATGTGAAATTTTTGTAGGAGAATAACACATTCGATCTGGTAAAAGATAATACAAACAAAAAAACATGCGTATTCTATTAAAAAAATGGTTGCATGATCTTTGAAATGCAAGAGAAAGGCCAGACAGTGATGGGGGATTCTAGATGTAATTTAAATGTTGTCCACCAGATGGCAGCAGTGTGTGTGCAAAGTTTCAGACTGACCAGTGAAGATTTACATCACTGCACAACATTTTGTATCAAATCTGCCAGGAGTTTTCCCAAATGTGCTGAATTGGTTTTCAAGTCAATAACTATAGAGAACATACAAAAATGCTATGGTAATACAAAATTTAAGTTTGCACACTCCCAGGAATGTCATAAATGACGGATCATTAGCTTCCCTACAGAAAAGACACTAACCCTCACACATCTAGGTGGCCGGGCGGGGTGGGTGTGGAGTCAGAGGTCAAACTGTAGAACCCAGTTCCTACATTTGAATATAAAAATTGATTTCTCAAACAAAACTACACTACATTTTATCTCTGGGACCCTCAGGATGACAAATCAGAGCAAGATTACTGAATGTAAGTACATTATTTACCTTCAGAGGTGCATGGTATTTTTTTTTTAGCTGTAATAGCTTCTGTAAATTGGACACTGCAGTTATATTAACAAGAATTTAAGCTTTCTGCCCTTATAAGACATGTCTATGTCCCGGAAAGTTGGCTGTTGTTTACATCACCATTCTAGTCACATATTGCATATTGAGCAACAACCGTCCCGTATAAGGGTCACCGATCCCGTAGAGGTTAACATTAAGTGCCAAATAAAGTAACAGGGTTGACCATAACAGGATTGACCGTATCAGGGTTGATGACTTCATCTTAAATCAGCCATAAATCCCCTTGTGACAGGGGGAATGGAATCTTGTTGTGTGCAACAGGAAGTGGCAATTGAATGCAAGCTTCACAAAAAAAACAGGGATGACGTGTTATGCTCTTTCCGCTCAGTTTTCCACCACAAAACACCAGAAAAATTGCCAAAAAGAGTAGAACTATGATTATTTAAAAATAATAATAATTAAGGAATACTTTCACGCTGTTAAAATGAGAGTTCAGTTCACGTAACATGATTGAGGGACAGACACAAATAAAGCACTAATCACATTATATAAATGTCAAAGCAACAAAATAACTAGGGCTTTTCAATGATGGTGAAACTTGGAGAAATGTTGGGATTAAAATCTTCCTAGAAGTGACATGGGGTTGACGGAGGGACATGGCAAAATGCAGAACTTTGGCACATTAGCAAGCCTTTATTCATATTAAAAATCAGATTTACTGACTCCTCCGTGTGGTGTATATTAAAGAGCACTTAATTTAATATTAACAGGCTGTTAAAATTCAATGTTGGTGCACAATTTCTACTGAACATATCAAAGGGACACAAAAGGCACTCTTTTCCTGGAATGACCCTTTATATACCACACCAAGGGCTCTTACTGTTAAGGTCTCATTGTGTTCTAACATAACTGATAGGACTGACTGTTGTCTGAAAAATACACAGAGGAGGGATGCACTTCTGATAAAGGTGTGCCTGTGTGTGTGTGTATGTGTGTGTGTGCCTGTGTGTGTGTGTGCGCCTGTGCCTTGCCCTCTCTCTGATAGCACAAGGGTAAACCTCCTTGTTATAACATAGTCAGCAGGCTGAGAGGCAGAGAATGTTCTTTCAACGTACATTAGTCATTGTAACTAGACACTTGGTACATTCAGGAGGAAGAGGGGTGGAGCACTCCCCCCACTGCAGCAGATTTGCATCATAAACAAAAATATAATGTAAGGAAAGCAGTCAACTGAAATAAATTCATTAGGCTCTAGTCTATGGATTTCACATGACTGGGAATATATATAGGCATCTGTTGGTCACAGATACCTTTAAAAAAAAAAAAGGTAGGGGCGTGGATCAGAAAGCCAGTTAGTATCTGGTGTGACCACCATTTGCCTCATGCAGTGTGACACATCTCCTTCGCATAGAGTTGATCAGGCTGTAGATTGTGGCCTGTGGAATGTTGTCCCACTCCTCTTCAATGGCTGTGCGAAGTTCCTGGATATTGGCTGGAACTGGAACACGCTGTCATACACGTCGATCCAGAGCATCCCAAACATGCTCAATGGGTGACATGTCTGGAGTGAGTATGCAGGCCTTAGAAGAACTGGGACATTTTCAGCTTGCAGGATTTGTGTACAGATCCTTTCGACATGGGGCCATGCATTATCATGCTGAAACATGAGGTGATGGCGGCGGATGAATGGCACGACAATGGGCCTCAGGATCTCGTCACGGTATCTCTGTGCATTCAAATTGCCATCGATAAAATGCAATTGTGTTCGTTGTCTGTAGCTTATGCCTGCCCATACCATAACCCCACCACCACCATGGGGCACTCTGTTCACAACGTTGACATCAGCAAACTGCTCACTCACACGACGCCATACAAGCTGTCTGCCATCTGCCCGGTACAGTTGAAACCGGGATTCATCCATGAAGAGCACACTTCTCCAGCGTGCCAGTGGACAGCAAAAGGTGAGCATTTGCCCACTGAAGTCGGTTATGACTCTGAACTGCAGTCAGGTCAAGACCCTGGTGAGGACGACGAGCACGCAGATGAACTTCCCTGAGACAGTTTCTGACAGTTTGTGCCGAAGTTCTTCGGTTGTGCAAACCCAGAGTTTCATTCGTTGTCCGGGTGGCTGGTCTCAGACGATCCCGCAGGTGAATGTGGTCCTGGGCTGGCGTGGTTACACGTGGTCTGCGTTTGTGAGGCTGGTTGGACGTACTGCCAAATTCTCTAAAACGACATTGGAGGCAGCTTATGGTTGAGAAATAAATATTAATTTCTCTGGCAACAGCTCTGGTGGACATTCCTGCAGTCAGCATGCCAATTGCACACTCCCTCAAAACGTGAGACATCTGTGGCATTGTGTTGTGTGACAAAACTGCACATTGTAGAGTAGCCTTTTATTGTCCCCAGCACAAGGTACACCTGTGTAATGATCATGCTGTTTAATCAGCTTCTTGATATGCCACACCTGTCAGGTGGATGGATTACCTTGGCAAAGGAGAAATGCTCACTAACAGGGATGTAAACACATTTGTTCACAAAATTTGAAAGAAATAAACTTTTTTGTGCGTATGGAAGATTTCTAGGATGTTTTATTTCAGCTCATGAAACATGGGACCAACACTTTACATGTTGCGTTTCTATTTTTGTTCAGAGCATAGCTGGAATGAGAGAGTTTTCTAGTTTCAGTTGTCATCATCTGATAACCTACTAGAGCCAGACAAGTAACTACACTCTGTGGGTTATTTAATGACAACGTCCATTATTCCACCATCTGCCTAGTGTAAAATGTATTTTTCCTGTGTATGCATTGTAAATAGTTCATTTTCTGTTCTTTTTTGCTTAAGATATACTGTGTTGTTATTATGCCGGCCCCTAGTGGCCAATAGAGGAAGTACCTGTGATCACCAGAAACAGGTGTGTCAAGGCTATATAATTACCTGTGATCACCAGACACAGGTGTGTCAAGGCTATATAATTACCTGTGATCACCAGAAACAGGTGTGTCAAGGCTATATAATTACCTGTGATCACCAGAAACAGGTGTGTCAAGGCTATATAATCACCTGTGATCACCTGACACAGGTGTGTCAAGGCTATATAATTACCTGTGATCACCAGACACAGGTGTGTCAAGGCTATATAATTACCTGTGATCACCAGAAACAGGTGTGTCAAGGCTACATAATTACCTGTGATCTCCTGACACAGGT
The DNA here is from genome assembly GCF_020615455.1 of Coregonus clupeaformis. Classification (NCBI taxonomy): domain Eukaryota; kingdom Metazoa; phylum Chordata; class Actinopteri; order Salmoniformes; family Salmonidae; genus Coregonus; species Coregonus clupeaformis. The sequence continues at coordinate 31,774,510 of NC_059197.1, read as the reverse complement.
GTGTCAAGGCTATATAATTACCTGTGATCACCTGACACAGGTGTGTCAAGGCTACATAATTACCTGTGATCTCCTGACACAGGTGTGTCAAGGCTATATAATTACCTGTGATCTCCTGACACAGGTGTGTCAAGGCTATATAATTACCTGTGATCGCCTGACACAGGTGTGTCAAGGCTATATAATTACCTGTGATCACCTGACACAGGTGTGTCAAGGCTATATAATTACCTGTGATCACCAGACACAGGTGTGTCAAGGCTATATAATTACCTGTGATCACCAGAAACAAGTGTGTCAAGGCTATATAATTACCTGTGATCACCTGACACAGGTGTGTCAAGGCTATATAATTACCTGTGATCACCTGACACAGGTGTGTCAAGGCTACATAATTACCTGTGATCTCCTGACACAGGTGTGTCAAGGCTATATAATTACCTGTGATCTCCTGACACAGGTGTGTCAAGGCTATATAATTACCTGTGATCACCTGACACAGGTGTGTCAAGGCTATATAATTACCTGTGATCACCTGACACAGGTGTGTCAAGGCTATATAATTACCTGTGATCACCAGACACAGGTGTGTCAAGGCTATATAATTACCTGTGATCACCTGACACAGGTGTGTCAAGGCTATATAATTACCTGTGATCACCTGACACAGGTGTGTCAAGGCTATATAATTACCTGTGATCACCTGACACAGGTGTGTCAAGGCTACATAATTACCTGTGATCTCCTGACACAGGTGTGTCAAGGCTATATAATTACCTGTGATCTCCTGACACAGGTGTGTCAAGGCTACATAATTACCTGTGATCTCCTGACACAGGTGTGTCAAGGCTATATAATTACCTGTGATCTCCTGACACAGGTGTGTCAAGGCTATATAATTACCTGTGATCACCTGACACAGGTGTGTCAAGGCTATATAATTACCTGTGATCACCTGACACAGGTGTGTCATGGCTATATAATTACCTGTGATCACCTGACACAGGTGTGTCGTGGCTATATAATTACCTGTGATCACCTGACACAGGTGTGTCGTGGCTATATAATTACCTGTGATCACCTGACACAGGTGTGTCGTGGCTATATAATTGTTTCTCCATCACATTGTATCCGACACGTTGATGAAGGCGTTAGCCGTTACGTGCTGGTGCATTTTAAGAGTGACTTAGCCCACACATTAAAGGCTTTTAAACTTTCAAACCCACAAGAGCGCCTGGACTTGGACTGACCACCTATTAGTGGTTAGGATGTCTGGAACTATTCCTCTCCAAGGGCACCTGGTTGTTTTGGAATACTCAACCCACCAAGCAATGATGCAATACTAGGTTGTTGTTTTTTTGTAATCCATCAAACGCTAATTCGCATTAAAACAATAAGGCGAAGAACAATATCATTTTGTGTCCAGCACATCATCGTTGATACAGATCCCACAATTTAAGAACGTGTAAACAAAATTCCCTTGTTGTCGCCCTTCAAACGTTACAATCTGATATGTGTAACATACTTCCAATCCTCAGAGGCTGTGAGTCTCACCTGGTGATCTTGTGGGGGATGACTCCCTGGATGTAAACAGACATCCCTGATCTCAGCCCGCCGTAGATCGGCCCCACATAGGGGATACACTGCACACAACACACAGTGATAACAATTCAACAACTATACACAAGTATAGATGCAAGGCAGTCTGCAAACTTTTTGAAGTAGGTAGAGTAAAAATGTGAAAACAAATAAATGAAGACGGTTGTTACATACAGACAGCCAATGGTTGGGGTTCAGTCAATTCAGAAAGTAAACCAAATTCCAAGCATTGAAGAGAATTGAAATTGGAATTTCAGTGTACTTCCTGAATTGACTGGAATTGAAATGGAAATGACCCCAACCCTGCAGAATGGTAGATCCAGACAATATCTATAATATCTATATGCACTAGACAAGGAGACATGCTACTCACAGGGTTGTAGACGGGCTGGTAGCCAGGTGGAGCAACGAACATGATGGCTGTCACTCAGAGATCCACAGACAGACAGACAGACAGAGAAACAGGTGGATAGAGAGATGGAGGAGAGGAGAGTCAGAGAGAACAGGAAACTGTCGCTGCTGGACGGCTAGTCTTATAGAGACTGAGAATCATGGGAAGGGTGGAGCAAGGCGAGGGTGAGGGCAAGGAGAGGGGCGGGGCTGGACCCAAGGACAGGGTTAGAGAGGGCTAGGAGTGGGGCAGGGCTGGACCCAGGGACAGGGTTAGAGACAGGGCTGGACCCAGGGACAGGGTTAGAGAGGGCTAGAGGTGGGGCAGGGCTGGACCCAGGGACAGGGTTAGAGACAGGGCTGGACCCAGGGACAGGGTTAGAGACAGGGCTGGACCCAGGGACAGGGTTAGAGACAGGGCTAGGAGTGGGGCAGGGCTGGACCCAGGGACAGGGTTAGAGACAGGGCTGGACCCAGGGACAGGGTTAGAGACAGGGCTGGACCCAGGGACAGGGTTAGAGACAGGGCTGGACCCAGGGACAGGGTTAGAGGCAGGGCTGGACCCAGGGACAGGGTTAGAGACAGGGCTGGACCCAGGGACAGGGTTAGAGGCAGGGCTGGACCCAGGGACAGGTTAGGGGGGGCAGGGCTGGACCCAGGGACAGGGTTAGGAGTGGGGCAGGGCTGGACCCAGGGACAGGGTTAGAGACAGGGCTGGACCCAGGGACAGGGTTAGAGACAGGGCTGGACCCAGGGACAGGGTTAGAGACAGGGCTGGACCTAGGGACAGGGTTAGAGACAGGGCTGGACCCAGGGACAGGGTTAGAGACAGGGCTAGGAGTGGGGCAGGGCTGGACCTAGGGACAGGGTTAGAGACAGAGCTGGACCCAGGGACAGGGTTAGAGACAGAGCTGGACCCAGGGACAGGGTTAGAGGCAGGGCTGGACCTAGGGACAGGGTTAGAGGCAGGGCTGGACCTAGGGACAGGGTTAGAGACAGAGCTGGACCCAGGGACAGGGTTAGAGACAGGGCCAGATAGGGTAGGCTTCTTGAATAACGATGTTGGCCAGGAACCAGAAACCAGGCTACGAGTTATCAGTTTCACAATGTTTTCCCAACCTTATCACAGGACAGGAGGAGTGGTCCAGTCGGACAAAAGATGGTGTGTGTGTGTGTAAGGTGAACAATGTGTGTGTGTGTGTGTGTGTGTGTGTGTAAGGTGAACGGTGTGTGTGTGTGTGTGTGTGTAAGGTGAACGGTGTGTGTGTGTGTGTGTGTGTGTGTGTGTGTGTAAGGTGAACGGTGTGTGTGTGTGTGTGTGTGTGTGTAAGGTGAACAGTGTGTGTGTGTGTGTGTAAGGTGAACGGTGTGTGTGTGTGTGTGTGTGTGTGTGTGTGTGTGTGTGTGTGTGTGTGTGTGTGTGTGTGTGTGTGTGTAAGGTGAACGATGTGTGTGTGTGTGTGTGTGTGTGTGTGTGTGTGTGTGTGTGTGTAAGGTGAACGATGTGTGTGTGTGTGTGTGTGTGTGTGTGTGTGTGTGTGTGTGTGTGTGTGTGTGTGTGTGTGTGTGTGTGTGTGTGTGTGTGTGTGTGTGTGTGTGTGTGTGTGTGTGTGTGTGTGTGTGTGTGTGTGTGTGTGTGTGTGTGTGTGTGTGTAAGGTGAACGATATGTGTCATAACAAACTACACACACTTGAATGATGGTAGATGGTAGATGGTAGATGGTAGATGGTAGATGGTAGATGGTAGATGGTAGATAAGAGACGGTTGTGTACCGAAGGAGTCTCAACAGTTTGCGTTCTGTAGACAGTCTGGAGGTCTACAACAGTCTGGAGGTCTACAACAGTCTGGAGGTCTACAACAGTCTGGAGGTCTACAACAGTCTGGAGGTCTACAACAGTCTGGAGGTCTACAACAGTCTGGAGGTCTACAACAGTCTGGAGGTCTACAACAGTCTGGAGGTCTACAACAGTCTAGAGGTCTACAACAGTCTGGAGGTCTACAACAGTCTGGAGGTCTACAACAGTCTGGAGGTCTACAACAGTCTGGTCTACAACAGTCTGGAGGTCTACAACAGTCTGGTCTACAACAGTCTGGAGGTCTACAACAGTCTGGAGGTCTACAACAGTCTGGAGGTCTACAACAGTCTGGAGGTCTACAACAGTCTGGAGGTCTACAACAGTCTGGAGGTCTACAACAGTCTGGAGGTCTACAACAGTCTGGAGGTCTACAACAGTCTGGAGGTCTACAACAGTCTGGAGGTCTACAACAGTCTAGAGGTCTACAACAGTCTGGAGGTCTACAACAGTCTGGAGGTCTACAACAGTCTGGAGGTCTACAACAGTCTGGTCTACAACAGTCTGGAGGTCTACAACAGTCTGGTCTACAACAGTCTGGAGGTCTACAACAGTCTGGAGGTCTACAACAGTCTGGAGGTCTACAACAGTCTGGAGGTCTACAACAGTCTGGTCTACAACAGTTTGCGTTCTGTAGACAGTCTGGTCGTCTACAACAGTCTAGAGGTCTACAACAGTCTGGAGGTCTACAACAGTCTGGAGGTCTACAACAGTCTAGAGGTCTACAACAGTCTGGAGGTCTACAACAGTCTGGAGGTCTACAACAGTCTGGAGGTCTACAACAGTCTGGTCTACAACAGTCTGGAGGTCTACAACAGTCTGGTCTACAACAGTCTGGAGGTCTACAACAGTCTGGAGGTCTACAACAGTCTGGAGGTCTACAACAGTCTGGAGGTCTACAACAGTCTAGAGGTCTACAACAGTCTGGTCTACAACAGTCTGGAGGTCTACAACAGTCTGGTCTACAACAGTCTGGAGGTCTACAACAGTCTGGTCTACAACAGTCTGGAGGTCTACAACAGTCTGGAGGTCTACAACAGTCTGGAGGTCTACAACAGTCTGGTCTACAACAGTCTGGAGGTCTACAACAGTCTGGAGGTCTACAACAGTCTGGTCTACAACAGTCTGGAGGTCTACAACAGTCTGGTCTACAACAGTCTGGAGGTCTACAACAGTCTGGAGGTCTACAACAGTCTGGTCTACAACAGTCTGGAGGTCTACAACAGTCTGGAGGTCTACAACAGTCTGGAGGTCTACAACAGTCTGGAGGTCTACAACAGTCTGGTCTACAACAGTCTGGAGGTCTACAACAGTCTGGTCTACAACAGTCTGGAGGTCTACAACAGTCTGGAGGTCTACAACAGTCTGGAGGTCTACAACAGTCTGGAGGTCTACAACAGTCTGGAGGTCTACAACAGTCTGGTCTACAACAGTCTGGAGGTCTACAACAGTCTGGAGGTCTACAACAGTCTGGAGGTCTACAACAGTCTGGAGGTCTACAACAGTCTGGAGGTCTACAACAGTCTGGAGGTCTACAACAGTCTGGAGGTCTACAACAGTCTGAGGTCTACAACAGTCTGGAGGTCTACAACAGTCTGGAGGTCTACAACAGTCTGGAGGTCTACAACAGTCTGGTCTACAACAGTCTGGAGGTCTACAACAGTCTGGTCTACAACAGTCTGGAGGTCTACAACAGTCTGGAGGTCTACAACAGTCTGGAGGTCTACAACAGTCTGGAGGTCTACAACAGTCTGGAGGTCTACAACAGTCTGGTCTACAACAGTCTGGAGGTCTAACAACAGTCTGGAGGTCTACAACAGTCTGGTCTACAACAGTCTGGAGGTCTACAACAGTCTGGGGTCTACAACAGTCTGGAGGTCTACAACAGTCTGGAGGTCTACAACAGTCTGGGTCTACAACAGTCTGGAGGTCTACAACAGTCTGGTCTACAACAGTCTGGAGGTCTACAACAGTCTGGGTCTACAACAGTCTGGAGGTCTACAACAGTCTGGAGGTCTACAACAGTCTGGAGGTCTACAACAGTCTGGAGGTCTACAACAGTCTGGAGGTCTACAACAGTCTGGAGGTCTACAACAGTCTGGAGGTCTACAACAGTCTGGAGGTCTACAACAGTCTGGAGGTCTACAACAGTCTGGAGGTCTACAACAGTCTGGAGGTCTACAACAGTCTGGTCTACAACAGTCTGGAGGTCTACAACAGTCTGGAGGTCTACAACAGTCTGGAGGTCTACAACAGTCTGGAGGTCTACAACAGTCTGGAGGTCTACAACAGTCTGGTCTACAACAGTCTGGAGGTCTACAACAGTCTGGAGGTCTACAACAGTCTGGAGGTCTACAACAGTCTGGAGGTCTACAACAGTCTGGAGGTCTACAACAGTCTGGTCTACAACAGTCTGGAGGTCTACAACAGTCTGGAGGTCTACAACAGTCTGGTCTACAACAGTCTGGAGGTCTACAACAGTCTGGTCTACAACAGTCTGGAGGTCTACAACAGTCTGGAGGTCTACAACAGTCTAGTCTACAACAGTCTGGAGGTCTACAACAGTCTGGAGGTCTACAACAGTCTGGAGATCTACAACAGTCTGGTCTACAACAGTCTGGAGGTCTACAACAGTCTGGAGGTCTACAACAGTCTAGAGGTCTACAACAGTCTGGAGGTCTACAACAGTCTGGAGGTCTACAACAGTCTAGTCTACAACAGTCTGGAGGTCTACAACAGTCTGGGGGTCTACAACAGTCTGGAGGTCTACAACAGTCTGGAGGTCTACAACAGTCTGGAGGTCTACAACAGTCTGGAGGTCTACAACAGTCTGGTCTACAACAGTCTGGAGGTCTACAACAGTCTGGTCTACAACAGTCTGGTCTACAACAATCTGGAGGTCTACAACAGTCTGGAGGTCTACAACAGTCTGGTCTACAACAGTTTGGAGGTCTACAACAGTCTGGAGGTCTACAACAGTCTAGAGGTCTACAACAGTCTGGTCTACAACAGTCTGGAGGTCTACAACAGTCTGGAGGTCTACAACAGTCTAGTCTACAACAGTCTGGAGGTCTACAACAGTCTGGAGGTCTACAACAGTCTAGAGGTCTACAACAGTCTGGTCTACAACAGTCTGGAGGTCTACAACAGTCTGCTCTACAACAGTCTGGAGGTCTACAACAGTCTGGAAGTCTACAACAGTCTGGTCTACAACAGTCTTGAGGTCTATTGAAAGGCAATGACACAACCTCCTGCTATCACTTCAACAGGAGCAGAGCTGCTATGGACATTTCAGATTTCCTGCATTTTTGAGCGTACACACACACACACACACACACACACACACACACACACACACACACACACACACACACACACAGACACACACACACACACACACACACACACACACACACACCAGTATTGACCGTGGGCTATAACGATACTGTACGTATCCTGTGTTAGTGAAACATGGGTGTTTCCAGTGACGTTTTATGAGTTGTTGGACCTTGTAATTGTTTCATGATGTAATTGCATTATTTAATTAAGATAAACCTCTGCCAAAACAGTGGTGGAGGAATACTAGGGATTAACTGAGTCTCGTGGTAGACGTACTCAACCCCTGACACTGCAGGGTGATAGTGGCAAGCCCTCATGGTCTGGAGCGGGGTCAATTCAGAATGTAAACCAAATTCCAATTCCTCATTTTCCTCATTGAAAAACATTGAAGAGAATTGGAATTTCAGTGTACTTCCTGAATTGAAATGGAATTGACCCCAACCCTGCTATAGGTTGCATTTACGGTACTTTTGCGTCAGATAGTTGACAAGAAGTCAAAACTCTTCCGTGGCTTCCCTTGCCTCGTCTTTTTTCCCTCATCTGCTCTGAGCTAGAAGGAGACACTCCACTATGACCCCATTAGACGGGTGGGGGAGGGAATGCTGACATTTGACATTAGAACCATGAATGGAATAACAGATGAATGATTGATAATAGTTAATCATTAATGTAACCTAAACATAGGTCTCCCTTCTTAAAGAGAACACACCCCTCATACACACACAACACACACACAACACACAAAACGAGGAAGGATTTGCCAAGTCATTTTAAAATAATCTGTTTAATTTATTAATCTTGTATTGAAACACAGGATTCAGTCAGGCAACAACACTCTTATAATCAATAGGAGTCAACAGGTCAACACTCTTAAAGTCAATAGGAGTCAACAGGTCAACACTCTTTTAGTCAATAGAAGTCAACAGGTCAACACTTATAGAGTCAACAGGTGATCTCAGTTCTAATACATAATCACAGCCCTCCGTGGATCACCACACAGTTATACACCTGCTTGTGAATTACACACACACACACACACACACACACACACACACACACACACCGCACACACACCACTGTGGTAACACACTCCAGGAGCCACATCTCCTCCTACCACACTACTTGTTAGTAAGGACATTACTCAACAAGGAGAGAGTGTGTACGAGTTAGCGTGTGTGTGATGGTGTGTAATGTTTCTGTCTGTATTCGTATTCTAGAACGGTCTGAGATCACGCGTGACGTTTTACTTCCAGAGAAAAATTAAATAATACGCACAGATTTCCTAAAAATAACTATCATAAAAATCTAACCTGCAAAAAAAAAAACAACACAAAAGCTGTTATGTTACTTCACACATTGTTCATCTCCGTTCAGTTGTCTTTTTAACCCTTATTTATTCATCATAACAGGTACACACACAGTATCATATTATTCACTGTGAACAAAGCAGCGGAGATGGTCTTAAATAAAAACATATATTTACGTTATTTATTGATGTTAATATGTCATTTGTTACTCAGGCCTTCTGAGTAAGCGCTGTCCTTATCCCACTATGGTAGAGTAGACATGAATAAATACATTCATTACTTATCACTTTATTGACCCTATTACCTGTGCATTAAGATGGTATAGAACACACGCCAGCCCAGCGTCAACACGACGGGGCTAGAAGAGGTATCTTTAGAAGAGATGTCTTTAGGGGAGTTGGAGGAGTGCATGAGTATTAGGTAAGTAACCCAGACATCCCCCTCTATATGTAGACATTATCATAGTGTTGAATTATCCCTGTGCGGTAGCCAATAGGAACACTGTGTGGTCTGTGGTAGCCAATAGGAACACTCTGTGGTCTGTGGTAGCCAATAGGAACACTCTGTGGTCTGTGGTAGCCAATAGGAACACTGTGTGGTCTGTGGTAGCCAATAGGAACACTGTGTGGTCTGTGGTAGCCAATAGGAACACTCTGTGGTAGCGAATAGAAAGACTGTGTCGTCTGTGTCAGCCAATATGATCTCTACGTTCAGATCACACAGGTCACGCACAAGAAGCGACACGTCGTAAGACTCCAGAGTTGCAAAAACAGGTTTGTCAAAAGTCATCATCATTGTCCTGTAGAAACAGACTCTAACGTTACAGCCACGTACCTCGCTGTTTATTCCGGAGTGACTGCTAATGGCCAGGTCTACATCAGTTATCAAATCTCCAGAGAAACAGAGAGAAAGAGATGAGAGACCTGGGGTATGTGACTGCTCCCTAGTGGACAGAAGAGGCACTGCTATGAAAATGCTCTCACCCCCCCACTGATCTTTATCAAGCAGTGGGGAAATACACCTAATATTACAGAAATAGCTAATTAAGGTCATACAAAAATCAAGGCATTCTTACATAAGGACATTAATGGCATTTCTATTAATAGAATCTCAAACAAGAGTGATGATAATAATAGTAAGGAAAAGGGCACTACTTAAGACATTAAAGCAAGTTTGTTTACCATGAGAGTTAGGCACTATGCTGTATTCAGCTCTACAGAAACACACACTGACAGAGAGGCAGCGCTGTGTGTGTGTGTGTGTGTGTGTGTGTGTGTGTGTGTGTGTGTGTGTGTGTTGTTAAATTCAGTCAATGATGAAAGTTTCGAGACAGCATATATCTATATATATTTCACACAGAAAAAGGCCATGAAGTGTATTTACAGGGTTAAAAGCCCTTTGGACTCTTCATCTCCTCTGATCACATTGTCTTATTCAGTCTCTCATGTTAAAGTCTATCAGAATGTTGCTGCTGGGGTGTCAAGACAGGAGATCACAGAGAAATACAGCAACAACCTTCAAACTCTGACCCCTTCTATATTTCCTTAACTTTCTCCTTCTCTCCCTCTCTCTCCCACCCCTCTTCTCTCCCTCTCTCTCCCACCCCTCTCTCGGACCCCCAGACAGACAGGATTTATCCCACTAGGCCAGCTGATCCTCATACGTCTTCCTGAAACAGTCTCCAGCAGGGAAGAAGTCCCAGCATCTCTCCTGGTACATCTTCCACACATACGACTCCTGATGGAGGGAGAGGGAGAGAGAGAGAGAGAGAGAGAGAGAGAGAGAGAGAGAGAGAGAGAGAGAGAGAGAGAGAGAGAGAGAGAGAGAGAGAGAGAGAGAGAGAGAGAGAGAGAGAGAGAGAGAGAGGGAGGGGAGAGAGAGAGAGAGAGGGGAGAGCGAGAGAGGGAGGGGAGAGAGAGAGGGAGAGGAGAGAGAGGGAGGGAGAGAGAGAGAGGGAGGGAGAGAGAGAGAGGAGAGAAAGAGAGAGAGAGAGAGGGAGGGAGAGAGAGAGAGAGAGGGAGGGAGAGAGAGAGGGAGGGAGAGAGAGAGAGAGAGGGAGGAGAGAGAGAGAGACAGGGAGGGAGAGAGAGAGAGAGAGAGAGAGAGAGAGAGAGAGAGAGAGAGAGAGAGAGAGAGAGAGAGAGAGAGAGAGAGAGAGAGAGGGAGGGAGAAAGGGAGAGAGGGAGGGAGAGAGAGTGGGAGGGAGAGAGAGAGAGGGAGGAGAGAGAGAGAGGGAGGGGAGAGAGAGAGGGAGAGGGAGAGGGGAGAGAGAGGGAGGGGAGAGAGAGAAAGAGAGAGAGGGAGGGGGAGAGAGAGAGAGGAAGGGGAGAGAGAGAGAGGGAGGGGAGAAAGAGAGAGGGAGGGGAGAAAGAGAGAGAGGGAGGGGAGAAAGAGAGAGAGGGAGGGGAGAGGAGGACAGGGAGGAAAAAGAAAAGAGGAAGATGAGAAATGGGAGAAAAAAGAGGAGTTTAGAGACAAACAATCAGCCAGAAAGACAACAAATAATCACTAGAAACACAAATCACCCAAAAATAAACAGACAAAAGCACCAGTTTTCTATTTAAAATGTTGAGACAAAGTAGCCCCCTTATTTACACAAATATCACTCAATTCAGAGCTTCCTAGTTCCATGTATAAAACGGTTATTTCAGTTATATTAAAACCAGGGAAATCTGGATAGTCCCCTGCTGATTACAGACCCATTAGTTTAATAAATTGTGACAAAATAAAAACTAACATAAGAAATAGAATGGCAAAAGTCTTCCCAGACTTGATACATACACTACATGACCAAAAGTATGTGGACACCTGCTCGTCGAACATCTCATTCCAAAATCATGCGCATTAATATGGAGTTGGTCCCCTCTTTGCTGCTATAACAGCCTCCACTCTTCTGGGAAGGCTTTCCACTAGATGTTGGAACATTGCTGCAGGGACTTGCTTCCATTCAGCCACAAGAGCATTAGTGAGGTTGGGCACTGATTTTGGGCGATTAGGCCTGGCTCGCAGTCAGCATTCCATTTCATCCCAAAGGTGTTCGATGGGGTTGAGGTCAGGGCTCTGTGCAGGCCAGTCAAGTTCTTCCACCCTGATCTCGGTAACCATTTCAGTATGGACCTTGCTTTGTGCACGGGGGCATTGTCATGCTGAAACAGGAAAGGGCCTTCCCCAAACTGTTGCCACAAAGTTGGAAGGACAGAATTGTCTAGAATGTTATTGTATGCTGTAGCGTTAAGATTTCCATTCACTTGAACTAAGGGGCCTGAACCATGAAAAACAGCCCCAGACCATTATTCCTTTTCCTCCACCAAACTTTACAGCACTATGCATTCGGGCAGGTAACGTTCTCCTGGCATTCGCCAAACCCAGATTCATCACTCCAAAGAACGCATTTCCACTGCTCCAGAGTCCAATGCTGGCGAGCTTTACACCACTCCAGCCGACGCTTGGCTTCACGCATAGTGATCTTAGGCTTGTGTGCGGCTGCTCGGCCATGGAAACCCATTTCATTAAGCTTCCGACAAACACTTTTTGTGCTGACTTTGCTTCCAGAGGCAGTTTGGAACTTGGTAGTGAGTGTTGCAACCGAGGACAGACGATTTCTACACGCTACATGCTTCAGCACTCGGCGGTCCCGTTCTGTAAGCTTGCGTGGCCTACCACTTCGCGGCTGAGCCGTTGTTGCTCCTAGACGTTTCCACTTCACAATAACAGCACTTAGAGTTGACCGGGGAAGCTCTAGCAGGGCAACTAACTTGTTGGAAAGGTGGCATCCTATGAAAGTCACTGAGCTCTTCAGTAAGGCCATTCTACTGCCAATGTTTTTATGGAGATTGCATAGCTGTGTGCTCGATTTTATACACCTGTCAGCAACGGATGTGGCTGAAATAGCCAAATCCACTAATTTGAAGGGGTGTCCACATATTATTGTATATATCGTGTATTAATCAAACAAGGTTTATTAAAAATAGACACTTACAAACGATTAGTTTAATGCAATACGCTAAAAAACATTATATAGATTTATCAATAATGGCTGTTGATGCCGAAAAGGCTTTTGACCGTCTTGAATGGCCTTTTCTATTCAAAACATTGGAAGCTTTCAAATTTCCAGTTGAAATAAAAATATGATATACATTTCCTTAAGCAAAATTATACACAATTAATACATTATCTGATTAAATTTATTTGGAAAGGGGCACAAGACAGGGATGTCCTCTCTCCCCTCTCCTGTTTGCACTGGCAATTGAACCGCTTGCAGAAATAATTAGACAGGACCCAAACGTAACAGGTATCATTATTGTTAAACATGAATATAAACTAAACTTATTTGCAGATGATCTCCTGATATACCTGAACAGAAATCATCCCCGTCATATAATGCATTTTGCACCATATGATGCTGCGTTTTCCGTCATTGTCACACCCTGGCTCTGGGACTCTATATGTTGAGCCAGGGTGTGTTCATTCTATGTGTTCTGTTTCTATGTTGGGTGTTTCTAGTTCGTCATTTTCTATGTTTGACTGAGTGACTCCCAATCAGAGGCAACGAGTGTCAGCTGTGTGCTGGTTGTCTCTGATTGGGAGCCATATTTAACTGTCTGTGTTTCACTTTGTGTTTGTGGGTTTTTGTTCCTTGTCTGTCTTTGTCACTGTGGACTTCACGAGTCGTTTATTGTTTTGTTTAGTGTGCTTATTATCACTGACGGTAATAAAGTATCATGTTCGCTCAACACGCTGCGTATTGGTCTACTTCTCGTCAAGACGATCGTGACAGAAAAACCCACCAACACAGGACCAAGCAGCGTGTCCAGGAGCAGGCAGCCTGGTCATGGGAGGAGATATTAGACGGGAAAGGGTCCTGGACCTGGGAGGAAATCCTGGCCGGGATGGATCGCCGGCCATGGAGTGAGACGGTGGAGAGGCGACGGAGAGAGGAGCAGCGGCGTCAGCAGGGTCAACGTCGGACAGGCGAGAGGCAACCCCAAAAATTTTTTAGGGGGGGGCACACGGCAGGGGCGACGAGGGAGCAGGAGGTAGTGTTGCAGAGGATGGAGCATTTGGAGGCGATAAGGGAAAGGGTGAGAAATGAGGCACGGCGAGAGGAACTCGGTAGGCAGCTGAGGGAGCGGGGGTCATGACGAAACCCAGTCCCGCTCCTCACACCAAGCAAGTGGTGTGCGTCACCAGTCCGGTCCGGCCCGTTCCTGCTTCCCGCACTAAGTGTAAGGTGCGCCGCCAGCCCAGCCCGGCCTGTTCCTGCCCCCTCGCACCAAGCCTACGGTGTGCGTTGCCAGCCCTGTCCGGCCTGTCCCTGCTCCACGCACCAAGCCTACGGTGTCGTCGCCAGCCCAGTCCGGCCTGTCCCTGCTCCACGCACCAAGCCTACGGTGTGCGTCGCCAGCCCAGTCCGGCCTGTCCCTGCTCCACGCACCAAGCCTACGGTGTGCGTCGCCAGCCCAGCCCGGCCTGTCCCTGTTCCACGCACCAAGCCTACGGTGTGCGTCACCAGCCCAGCCCGGCCTGTTCCTGCTCCACGCACCAAGCCTACGGTGTGCGTCGCCAGCCCAGTCCGGCCAGTTGCTGCTCCACGCACCAAGCCTACGGTGTGCTTCGCCAGCCCAGCCCGGCCTGTCCCTGCTCCACGCACCAAGCCTACGGTGTGCGTCGCCAGCCCAGCCCGGCCTGTCCCTGCTCCACGCACCAAGCCTACGGGGTGCGTCGCCAGCCCGGCCCGGCCTGTCCCTGCTCCACGCACCAAGCCTACGGTGTGCGTCGCCAGCCCAGCCCGGCCTGTTCCTGCTCCACGCACCAAGCCTACGGTGTGCGTCGCCAGCCCAATCCGGCCAGTTGCTGCTCCACGCACCAAGCCTCACGGTGTGCGTCGCCAGCCCAGCCCGGCCTGTCCCTGCTCCACGCACCAAGCCTACGGTGTGCGTCGCCAGCCCAGCCCGGCCTGTCCCTGCTCCACGCACCAAGCCTACGGGGTGCGTCGCCAGCCCGGCCCGGCCTGTCCCTGCTCCACGCACCAAGCCTACGGTGTGCGTCGCCAGCCCAGCCCGGCCTGTTCCTGCTCCACGCACCAAGCCTACGGTGTGCGTCGCCAGCCCAGTCCGGCCAGTTGCTGCTCCACGCACCATGCCTACGGGGTGCGTCGCCAGCCCGGCCCGGCCTGTCCCTGCTCCACGCACCAAGCCTACGGTGTGCGTCGCCAGCCCAGTCCGGCCTGTTCCTGCTCCACGCACCGAGCCTACGGTGTGCGTCGCCAGCCCGGCCCGGCCTGTCCCTGCTCCACGCACCAAGTCTACGGTGCGCGTCGCCAGCCCGGTCCGGCCTGTTCCTGCCACTCGCACCAAGTCTACGGTGCGCTGTCGCCAGCCCGGCCCGCCCGTTCCTGCCACTCGCACCAAGCCAGGGGTGCGAGTCGTCAGTCCGGCACAACCCGTGCCTGGGTCATCGGTGCCAATTCAGGTACCGCTCAACTGCTCCACTAAGGAGCTGAAGCCTACCGCTCCTGCTACGGCCCAGTCCAGCTCCAGCCAGCGGGCCAGACCGGACCAGGGGCGCTATGGGGGTTTGTTGGAGGGTGGTGGGCAAGGCCGAGCCAGAGCCGCCGCCGAGGAGGAATGCCCACCCAGCCCTCCCCTGTTTTGCTCGTATTTAGGCGCGGTCGCAGTCCGCGCCTTTAGGGGTACTGTCACACCCTGGCTCTGGGACTCTATATGTTGAGCCAGGGTGTGTTCATTCTATGTGTTCTGTTTCTATGTTGGGTGTTTCTAGTTCGTCATTTTCTATGTTTGACTGAGTGACTCCCAATCAGAGGCAACGAGTGTCAGCTGTGTGCTGGTTGTCTCTGATTGGGAGCCATATTTAACTGTCTGTGTTTCACTTTGTGTTTGTGGGTTTTTGTTCCTTGTCGGTCTTTGTCACCGTGGACTTCACGAGTCGTTTATTGTTTTGTTTAGTGTGCTTATTATCACTGACGGTAATAAAGTATCATGTTCGCTCAACACGCTGCGTATTGGTCTACTTCTCGTCAAGACGATCGTGACAGTCATACGATGCAAAATGCATCATACGGGGATGATTTATGTGTTTTGAAAGTTACATATCTTGAAAACTTGATTGCTGACAAGCAAAACATTTTGGGACTATGCCAACAACGGACTAATGAAACAAATACCAAAATATAGTTTTGGGGTTGAATTTCCTTTAAGTGCCTTGTTGCAAACAGGATTCATGTTTAGGAATATGTTTATTCTCTACAGGCTTCCTTCTTTTCACTCTGTCATTTAGGTTAGTAACTACAATGTTGTTGATCCATCCTCAGTGTTCTCCTATCACAGCCATTAAACTCTGTAACTGTTTTAAAGTCACTATTGGCCTCATGGTGAAATCCATGAGCGGTTTCCTTCCTCTCCGGCAACTGAGTTAGGAAGGACGCCTGTATCTTTGTAGTGACTGTGTTTATTGATACACCATCCAAAGTGTAATTAATAACTTCTCGACGCTCAAAGGGATATTCAGTATCTGCAGACAGACAGACAGACAGAAAGACAGCAGACAGACAGACAGACAGACAGACAGACAGACAGACATACATACATATAGACAGCAGACAGACAGATAGACAGATAGACAGAAAGACAGACAGACAGACAGACAGACAGACAGACAGACAGACAGACAGACAGACAGACAGACAGACAGACAGACCTGTCCTGTGTGCTCCGTTTCATCTTTATTGATTAGGTACATCAGGAAGAACCTGCAGGGAGAGGAGAGAAGGTCTGAATGAGTCGGCTCTTCACACATAGGTGACACATACGTACAGTAACTTACATATAGTAGGCTAAGTAATGCTCTTCCAAGGTAACTTACATATAGTTGGCTAAGTAATGCTCTTCCAAGGTAACTTACATGTAGTTGGCTAAATTATGCTCTTCCAAGGTGTGCGTCTCGAAGCCGTGCGGAGTCGTATCAAAGTAGTCGCTACCGATACCACAGATGAAGCACTGAGTCTGTAGGGGGAAGAATCGGTTTAATAAAGACATTAGAAATAAAATAGTTAAATGTTTTCCCTCATGTTGACAACCATTAGTCCAATCTCCTTCAGTACTAGCAAACTGTCCAGCCATATGTTCGTACAGCTGATCTTACCAGCCATGTGATCTAACATCTAATCGTACCAGCCATCAGGTCTAACATCGGATCTTACCAACCATCTGTCCTAACTTCAGATCGTACCAGCCATGTGATCAAACAGCGTACTGTCCAGCCACGTGATCTTACCTCCATGTTCTCTCTGACCTGCTCCTGTTGGTCTCTCAGCTCGCCAAACGCATCAATGATCAGACCTGCAACACACACACACCAGCCCTCACTACTCCACATAAAACGCATAAGCCCAGAACAGTGCAACCGAACATTATGAAGTCCACTGGTGATATCGGAGTAGGATTGCAAAATTCTGGAAACTTTCCCAAAGTTACAAATGTTTCAGTAATTCCGGTTTGAGGATTCCCAGTTGGAGGAATCCTTCCCTGCTTTCTCCTTCCTGATTCTGTGAATCTTCCAACCTGGGAATCCTGAAAACCCTGGGAACTTTGGGAAAGTTTTCAGAATTGTGCAACCCTTTATATTTCTCTGGCTCCAAATAGAAATAAAGGGATGAATACCCTGGATGATGGCCAGCAGGATGACGATAACGAAGAAGAAGAAGGTGATGTCGAAGACGACACGGTAGAGCTCGTACTCATCACCCGCCGGGTCCTCAATCTCGTCTCCTATACCCCCGCCGGCACGCACACCCACGTACATGTGGAACAGGTAACACTGACAGACAGAAAGAAGCCGGTAGAGGCAGGGAGGGAGATTTAAGGTCAGTAACATCACTTTTGGCGGACTATAGTTTCAGGTAATGTCATAAGTAAAGCCACAGGAGGATTTGACTCACGGTCATCATGTCATCACACTTCATGTCCGGTTCATCCTCCTCCTCGCTCATGTTGTAGAACTTCCTGAAGAAGTTGAAAGCCACGACGGTGTAGAGATACACCACCACTGCTAGTAGACCCACAGTCATCATCAGCTACAGAGAGAGAGAGAGATGTAGGGGGGCGGGGGTGGCACTACAGTTAGATCTAGTTAATGTATTCACACTCATTGGTGTGATGGGAGAAACTACATTAGACTGGGTTGGTACCTGTTTGCCGTTGTGTGTGACGGAGGACAGGATGGTGCGCAGATCCTTCACACCAACGGCGATGTCCATCAAGTGACAGGCGAAGAAGAAGTTGTTGAAGTGTCCCAGCAGAGACATGACCATGTACCAGACTAGATAGAGGAATGTCTACAAGGGGAGGGGACAGTATCAGTATTAAGGTTGCAAAGCTACCGGTACTTTACCAAAGTTACCGTAATCTTCAGTAATTTTGGTAATTAACAGAAAATCTATGGCGATCTATCGTTACTTTGGTAATTTGTACTTGAATGTCTTTTTAAAAAACGTATTCATATTATTTTTTTTTTTTATTTT
Source organism: Coregonus clupeaformis (assembly GCF_020615455.1). Classification (NCBI taxonomy): domain Eukaryota; kingdom Metazoa; phylum Chordata; class Actinopteri; order Salmoniformes; family Salmonidae; genus Coregonus; species Coregonus clupeaformis. The sequence goes on along the minus strand of NC_059197.1, from coordinate 31,756,483 downwards.
TATATCTGAGTCCATATTGTCCATGAGTTTCTAGTAGATAGACCATATGGTTCGAGAGAAAATAGCCTAATTAATGAAAAAAGCATCCTAATCAACAATGGCATTATTTTCAATTAACTCTGCAACTCTTCCAACTGTTGACTTCTTTTCACAACTGCCACCAGTTTGATGCCGAAACATTAACAAAAGAAGACATACTGACATAGTAAAATAAATAAAAAAGTGTGTAAAAAATGATGTGACTCGTTTCAGGAAACTAGGCGTATGTCACGGGTCACTACTTCACAGCAAAAAGCGATTTTTTGGCAGAAATGCCTTCTGAAACGTGAACTTTCATGTGCCTTAATAACAAACTTGTATGCCATCTGTAAATATGAATACAATTGTTAAATTACGAGCCTAGTTGGTTTAGCCACAGAAAAAGACAGCAACCTTCCCGCTAGCCATGATTGGCTGTGATAATGAGTGGGCTGGACATGCCGAGAGATGAGTTCAGATTGGTCTGCCATGTAGCACGCTTCTGTCTATAACATGAGCTGGTCAGTAATCCTTTCTAACACAGCTTTTTTGAAAGATATCACGTGGTAGAACTGCATAAGTGTTGTTCTCCACTTTCTGGAGGACCGAGTTTTAAAATCAGTGGAATTAGAGTATGATAGCTAAGGAGATGGAGAAAATTCTGGCGTTTGATTGCAAATATGCAGACGGAATCGAAAAGAGAACACACAGAAGGCTATTGTATAAAACACCTGTCTCTGGATTACATCTTCAAACTAAGGGCAACCATGGCATCCATGACAGAAAGGGAGAAGTGTCCATCCATGTATACGGGTAAGATAGTCTAGCTAGCTAGCTACATTTTCAGATATTACAAGTTTCTAATTTTGTCAACAAGTCGTTTTCATTTTAAGTTAAAGTGTACTGATAGCTAGCTAGCTCGCTAGCTAACGTTACGTGTATGATCTGTGTAGTTATATTATTCATATCTCAGAGCCATTTGCATTGCTAGTTATAGCCTAATGTTAGCTAGCTAGCTAACATTGAACCTGGTTGGTTAGCTACCTGCAGATTCATGAGTTGAGTTGGGATTATTGTTAATTGTTTAGCTAGCTAGCTACATGTCTAAACAAAAGACTCCACTATGCAAGTAACCATTTCAATAGAATGTTAATGATGTCACTGCGACAACTGTCGATAGACGTAGCTGGTAAATTCGCTCTGGCTATCTACTCCGATTTCAGAGCACTCTCGTCTGAGTGTGTGAAAGCGTAGAATAACTGACAAATTTACAAACGCTCAACACCCGTTGAATATGGCCGGTGTCAGTAAACGTTGGCAAAAAAGCGGAATTAAATTGTTGCCAGCAGCACAGTTGCGATCACCAACGCTCTGGATAACATAAAAACAGCCTAACCAGCTCTGCTAGGGCGAGTAAAATGGTCAGAGTCAGCTGTTCTCTCATTTGTGTCTGGAAGTAGCTAGCAAGCTAGCCAACGTTAGCCAGTTAGCTTGGGTGCTTGACTGCAGTTGGTAGGTCAGAATGCTTGGATCAACCCTACTCCTCAGCCAGAGCGTCCAGTGTGCGCTCTGAATGCTCCGAGAGTGAAACGTTCTGAATTTACTAACTAACAATGCTCTGAGTTTACGAACACCCAGAGCGCACTCTGAGCACGCTCTGGCACTCCAGATTAAATTTACGAACACACCCGTAGTATAAACCAGCCTTTGGTCTTGAAATCTTTGGTTGTTTAGTACATGGCCTCACATGTGAATGCTTAAAGAGATGGGTGGGGCTAAGGCTTTAGAAGGTGTGAACGATGCTGAATGGGTGTAAACAAAGAGCTCTCCAGTAGGTGTACCAAAACATTTAAGGGCCATTTCCTCAAAAGTGAGGTTACAACTGTCAAAGCAGAATGACTTTCCCATTGTTCCTCAACTGTAGTGTATGATATACAAATTTCTAGCACTGAGTCTCTACTTTAATCTAATGTAAAAAACACAATTTCAAATTTTGCTACCTAAGACCGAATCGAGTCGGTCGGTCACATATAAAGGATATTTCATGCTGAAACCCTCATATTAGACACCAATGGTATTCACTAAGTTGATGGTTTAAATTTAGGATAATGTTTTACAGCTTTGTCATTCTATTTTTTATTTGAAAATCATCTTATTTTATTATTTCATATATTTTACATGTGATAAGGCCAGAGATAACTACAGACAACTGTACAAATCTGAAGTACCGAAAATGGCCACTAGATGTCTTGTGACAGATTACATAAAATCCTTGAAAGATACCAGGATTCTGGTAGTTTATTGGTTTCCAGTAATATACCCTCCCTTTGCAACCCTAATCAGTATCATAGTATCAGTACTACTACAGTACTACTACAGTACTTTTACAATACTACTACAGACAGAGAAATGGCCATGTACCACACTAGATACAGGAATGTCTAGAAGACTCCACATTCACTGGACTATACTACAGCATGGTCCAGTATTGACTTACGTTGTCAGTGAAGACCACCCCGAACTTCCAGATCTGGTATTTGATGTCAATGGAGATAATCCTATGGAGAAAACAACACGTTTACTTCTTAGCAAACACACAACTACCACACAACTACCTCACAAAGCTGTCTCAATGTTGACTTCAGGTTGTGCCAGTTGTACCAGTTGTATGTGCTTGTACATTGCTTGTTTGTTGTGCAAATAATTTACTAGTGAATTTGTATAATGTATGTATGCTTTCTGCAGGTCAGTGGGGTGTGTTTATGTACCAGCTTAACATGCCACTCTCTGGTTCGGGTTTCTTCTCTTGTGTCATGGCGCTGACATCCAGAGAGGCCAGGTCCATCCCAAGCAGCTCTGCGATCCTCTCCCTGCCGTAGATGTCCCCGTACTTAGCCAGCACCTTTGTCTTCACAAACTTGTCCCAGTAGTTGTTAGGGAATGACCTGTGTGGAAAATAAACATACTTTGAGAGAAGGGTCAGGGTTGGAAGATGGGTGTATCAGTCCAAATGCTATCTGTTTATTCCTTTTATATTCTCATTGAATCGGTGGTTTTCATGACAATAACAAATAAAAGAGGAATGAGAGGACAGCCTTGTCTGGTTCCACCTTGAATCAATAACTGATGTAACAATGAGCACGGTTACATGCCCACAATAATACGATTATTGTGAATAGTCAGAGACATATAATAGTTAGATTTAAATGTTTACATCCTTTACAAGAATAATGATTTCCCTAATAATACTGTTTACATGGACACATCTAAAATAAGGCTACGTGATGGGGACTTTGATAAATGCAGAAAATCGGCAATAAAAATAAACGTTTTACCATGTTATTTTTGGGAAGCCTATTTGGTTTTGGGTTCGGACATATAAAGTTTGCATGTGAAAACTATTTCTAAGACGCATACTGTACTTTTTCAGAACTCACTTCATTTGCGCATTAGAGGGAGGCTTGCGCTGTGCTGCTGGCTAATGCGCAGATCAAATTCTGATTCACCTGTTTACATGTTCTAATAATGCGAAACGTTTCTCTCGAAAAAACTGGTGTTTTAATCGGCGTATCCTTACTTCATTTATGACCTTAGACCGATGAGGATAAGCAGAGTAAGATGTTTACATGACTAGCACCATACTCGGCCTACTGCAGTTTAATATTGAATTATTAGTGTGCATGTAAACATACTCAGTGTCTTTCTCCTGACTAGATAACTGATCCAATGGTTAGGATTTAAGTCAGATTCAGGGTTAGGGGTCAGAGGTCAGGGTTTAGAAGATTCTTACGGGGTGTTGAGCACCAGTCGGTCCCACTGTCCCTTGATGTCATCGTCTTCTGGTTGCTCGGTGACGTAGAGACCATCAAACTCCAGCTTCCTAGCCAACTCCTTCTCCCTCTTAAAGATGACCAGAGGAACCTGAAGGAAGACACACCATGAGTAGCTGCTTCTCCCCTGTGTGTGTGTGTGTGTATGTGTGTGTGTGTTTGCATGTACATTACTGGCGGTTTTAGATTTTAGTGATGTTATATATAAATTATATGCAGGCCTCAACCACTACCCTGAGAGCACTTGATTCAGTATATCATGCGGCCCTCAGGTTCATTACCAATCAAAAACGTCTAATACATCATTGTGATCTCCACAGCGCCGTTGGCTGGTCGTCATTGACCTTGCATAGGTTTAAACACTGGTATAACCTGATTTATAAGGCCATACTGGGTAAAATGCCACTTTATCTCTGTTCTTTTTTAATCAGGTCAGTAAATAAATATCAATTACGGTCCCATTTCTCATTTGCTTTTAACATTACCAAGAATTAGAACAGGTCATGGTAGAAATAGTTTTAGTTACTCAGCTCCGTGGTCCTTGAATTCTCTCCTGAACATTTTAAATGTGATGATCTCGTCACGTTGGTGGAGTTTAAACTCTCGGTCGATGTAAATATCATAGAAGAGTGTAATTGTCTTTAGGACAGCTGTTTTTTTAGTTATGACATTCGTGTTTCTTTACGTAAAATGTACATTGTTGTACTGTCTGTGTGTCTATAGTTTTGTTCAATGTTGTGTGTGTCTGTAAGTAATTTTGACTGAAACTTTGTTCCCCCTGCTGCTGTTGGTCCAGGTCTCTCTTGAAAAATAGATTTGATCTCAATGAGAAAAACCTGTATAAATAAAGGCTTAATAAAACAATAAAAAATGTGAGTGAGTGTGTGAGTGTAGAGCCCTGTACCTTGAGGCAGTTGTATCCGATGATACAGAGGAAAGCGATGACAGTGTGTATGATGGCCAGCATGGACAAACAGGGTTGCATGTAGCCCGTACTCTCCTCCAAGTAGAAAAAAAAGGGCCCTTCCTCCTCATCATCATCATCACCACCACTATCGTCATCATCACCACCATCGTCAAATGGATCAATGCCAGAACCACCCTCGTCCACAGCTCCGGAACTCTCAAACAACCCAGAACCCTCGAACAGGGCGGAGCCCTCGAACAGGGCGGAGCCCTCGATGTCCTCTGACCCCGCCTCTACATCATATCCAACCTTGTAGAACAGGAAGATTAGGTAAGTATAATATAATGTGGTTATATATTATATTATTCTATATTATTCTATATTCTATATTATATTATACATTATTATATTATTATATACAGTGGGGGAAAAAAGTATTTAGTCAGCCACCAATTGTGCAAGTTCTCCCACTTAAAAAGATGAGAGAGGCCTGTAATTTTCATCATAGGTACACGTCAACTATGAAAGAGAAAATGAGAAAAAAAATCCAGAAAAATCACATTGTAGGATTTTTAATGAATGTATTTGCAAATTATGGTGGAAAATAAGTATTTGGTCAATAACAAAAGTTTCTCAATACTTTGTTATATACCCTTTGTTGGCAATGACACAGGTCAAACGTTTTCTGTAAGTCTTCACAAGGTTTTCACACACTGTTGCTGGTATTTTGGCCAATTCCTCCATCCAGATCTCCTCTAGAGCAGTGATGTTTTGGGGCTGTCGCTGGGCAACACAGACTTTCAACTCCCTCCAAAGATTTTCTATGGGGTTGAGATCTGGAGACTGGCTAGGCCACTCCAGGACCTTGAAATGCTTCTTACGAAGCCACTCCTTCGTTGCCCGGGCGGTGTGTTTGGGATCATTGTCATGCTGAAAGACCCAGCCACGTTTCAACTTCAATGCCCTTGCTGATGGAAGGAGGTTTTCACTCAAAATCTCATGATACATGGCCCATTCATTCTTTCCTTTACACGGATCAGTCGTCCCTGGTCCCTTTGCAGAAAAACAGCCCCAAAGTATGATGTTTCCACCCCCATGCTTCACAGTAGGCATGGTGTTCTTTGGATGCAACTCAGCATTCTTTGTCCTCCAAACACGACGAGTTGAGTTTTTACCAAAAAGTTCTATTTTGGTTTCATCTGACATTCTCCCAATCCTCTTCTGGATCATCCAAATGCATTTTAGCAAACTTCAGACGGGCCTGGACATGTACTGGCTTAAGCAGGGGGACACGTCTGGCACTGCAGGATTTGAGTCCCTGGCGGCGTAGTGTGTTACTGATGGTAGGCTTTGTTACTTTGGTCCCAGCTCTCTGCAGGTCATACACTAGGTCCCCCCATGTGGTTCTGGGATTTTTGCTCACCGTTCTTGTGATCATTTTGTCCCCACGGGGTGAGATCTTGCGTGGAGCCCCAGATCGAGGGAGATTATCAGTGGTCTTGTATGTCTTCCATTTCCTAATAATTGCTCCCGCAGTTGATTTCTTCAAACCAAGCTGCTTACCTATTGCAGATTCAGTCTTCCCAGCCTGGTGCAGGTCTACAATTTTGTTTCTGGTGTCCTTTGACAGCTCTTTGGTCTTGGCCATAGTGGAGTTTGGAGTGTGACTGTTTGAGGTTGTGGACAGGTGTCTTTTATACTGATAACAAGTTCAAACAGGTGCCATTAATACAGGTAACGAGTGGAGGACAGAGGAACCTCTTAAAGAAGAAGTTACGGTCTGTGAGAGCCAGAAATCTTGCTTGTTTGTAGGTGACCAAATACTTATTTTCCACCATAATTTGCAAATAAATTCATTAAAAATCCTACAATTTGATTTTCTGGATTTTTTTCCTCAATTTGTCTGTCATAGTTGACGTGTACCTATGATGACAATTACAGGCCTCTCTCATCTTTTTAAGTGGGAGAACTTGCACAATTGGTGGCTGACTAAATACTTTTTTCCCCCACTGTATATTATATTATTCTATATATTATATTATTCTATGTTCTATATGATATTATTCTATATTATATTATTCTATATTATGTTATACATTATTCTGTTATTCTATAATATATTATTATATATTATATTATACATTATTATATATTATATTATACATTATTATATTATTCTATATTATGTTTCACCTTGTAGAAGAGCAGGATGAAGTTGAGGGCAAAGGCGATGAAGAGAGCCAGGAAGCGCAGGTTGTAGAAGTTACGAGACAGATAGTTCTGGTTGGAGAAAGAGAAACAGGTTGTAGAAGTTACGAGACAGATAGTTCTGGTTGGAGACAGCAAAATTGGTAATGCATTGGTAATGTATTGGTAATGTATAGATCATGATTGATAAGTATTGGTAAGGAGGAGATTAGTAATGTATTTGTAATTTATTCATAATGTATAGATGATGATTGATAATGTATTTGGTAATAGTCACCATGAATTTGATCCTCTGGATCTCTAGCTCATTCCACAGCTCATAGCCCTCCTCTGCAGGTCTCTTCTCCTTCTTTGCCTTGGTCTTCAATTTGTCCTCCTTCGCTGCCGGTTCTTCCTCTTTTACCACGGGCTCAGCCTCCTTCTCTGCCTTCTCTCCATTCTCATTGCTGGAGGACAATTCATCAATCAGTGAGTGAGTGTGTGAGTGAGTGATTATGAGAATTAAAACACGAAAGAGAGGACTCACTCAGCCTTCTCCTCCTCTGGGGGTGTCTCTTCCTCTGGTTCTGTCTCTTCTCTTTCTTCCCCCTCTCCTCCGGACGTTGCTTCCAACTACAACACACCACTCACTGTCAACAACTGGCACAACACACTGTCAACAACTGGCACAACACACACTATCAGCAACTGTCCCAACACAGACTGTTAACAACTGTCCCAACACACTGTCAAAAACTGGCCCAACACACATTTAAAACTGGCACAATAAACTATCAACAACTGGCACAAGACACTGTCAACAACTGGCCCAACACACTGTAAAACAACCAGCCCAACACACTTTCAACAACTGGCCCAATACACTGTCAACAACTGGCCCAATACGCTGTCAACAACTGGTCCAATATACTGTCAACAGCTGGCCCAATACACTGTCAACAACTGGCCCAACACACACTTAAAACTGGCACAACACACTGTCAACAACTGGCACAAGACACTGTCAACAACTGGCACAACACACTGTCAACAACTGGTCCAATACACTGCCACCAACTGGCCCAATACACTGTCAACAACTGGCCCAATACACTTTCAACAACTGGCCCAATACACTGTCAACAACTGGCCCAACACACTGTCAACAACTGGCCCAATACACTGTCAACAACTGGCCCAATACACTGTCAACAACTGGCCCAACACACAGTAAACAACCGGCCCAACACACTTTCAACAACTGGCCCAATACACTGTCAACAACTGGCACAACACACTGTCAACAACTGGCCCAATATACTGTCAAAAAACTGGCCCAATATACTGTCAACAACTGGCCCAACACACTGTCAACAACTGGCCCAATCCACTGTCAACAACTTGCCCAACACACTGTCAACAACTGGTCCAATACACTGTCAACAACTGGTCCAACATACTGTCAACAACTGGCACAACACACTGTCAACAACTGGTCCAATACACTGCCACCAACTGGCCCAATACACTGTCAACAACTGGCCCAATACACTTTCAACAACTGGCCCAATACACTGTCAACAACTGGCCCAACACACTGTCAACAACTGGCCCAATACACTGTCAACAACTGGCCCAATACACTGTCAACAACTGGCCCAACACACAGTAAACAACCGGCCCAACACACTTTCAACAACTGGCCCAATACACTGTCAACAACTGGCACAACACACTGTCAACAACTGGCCCAATATACTGTCAACAACTGGCCCAATATACTGTCAACAACTGGCCCAACACACTGTCAACAACTGGCCCAATCCACTGTCAACAACTTGCCCAACACACTGTCAACAACTGGTCCAACATACTGTCAACAACTGGTCCAACACACTGTCAACAACTGGTCCAACATACTGTCAACAACTGGTCCAACATACTGTCAACAACTGGTCCAACATACTGTCAACAACTGGTCCAACATACTGTCAACAACTGGTCCAACATACTGTCAACAACTGGTCCAACATACTGTCAACAACTGGTCCAACATACTGTCAACAACTGGTCCAACATACTGTCAACAACTGGCCCAACACACTGTCAACAACTGGTCCAACAAACTGTCAACAACTGGCCCAACACACTGTCAACAACTGGCCCAATCCACTGTCAACAACTGGCCCAACATACTGTCAACAACTGGTCCAACATACTGTCAACAACTGGCCCAACATACTGTCAACAACTGGTCCAACATACTGTCAACAACTGGCCCAACATACTGTCAACAACTGGTCCAACATACTGTCAACAACTGGTCCAACATACTGTCAACAACTGGTCCAACATACTGTCAACAACTGGTCCAACATACTGTCAACAACTGGTCCAACATACTGTCAACAACTGGCCCAACATACTGTCAACAACTGGTCCAACATACTGTCAACAACTGGTCCAACATACTGTCAACAACTGGCCCAACATACTGTCAACAACTGGTCCAACATACTGTCAACAACTGGCCCAACACACTGTCAACAACTGGTCCAACACACTGTCAACAACTGGTCCAACATACTGTCAACAACTGGCCCAATCCACTGTCAACAACTGGCCCAACACACTGTCAACAACTGGCCCAATCCACTGTCAACAACTGGTCCAACATACTGTCAACAACTGGTCCAACATACTGTCAACAACTGGTCCAACATACTGTCAACAACTGGTCCAACATACTGTCAACAACTGGTCCAATATACTGTCAACAACTGGTCCAACATACTGTCAACAACTGGCCCAACATACTGTCAACAACTGGTCCAACATACTGTCAACAACTGGTCCAACATACTGTCAACAACTGGCCCAACATACTGTCAACAACTGGTCCAACATACTGTCAACAACTGGCCCAACACACTGTCAACAACTGGTCCAACACACTGTCAACAACTGGTCCAACATACTGTCAACAACTGGCCCAATCCACTGTCAACAACTGGCCCAACACACTGTCAACAACTGGCCCAATCCACTGTCAACAACTGGTCCAACATACTGTCAACAACTGGCCCAATATACTGTCAACAACTGGTCCAACATACTGTCAACAACTGGTCCAACATACTGTCAACAACTGGTCCAACATACTGTCAACAACTGGCCCAACATACTGTCAACAACTGGTCCAACATACTGTCAACAACTGGCCCAACACACTGTCAACAACTGGTCCAACACACTGTCAACAACTGGTCCAACATACTGTCAACAACTGGCCCAATCCACTGTCAACAACTGGCCCAACACACTGTCAACAACTGGCCCAATCCACTGTCAACAACTGGTCCAATATACTGTCAACAACTGGCCCAATCCACTGTCAACAACTGGCCCAACACACTGTCAACAACTGGCCCAATCCACTGTCAACAACTGGTCCAACACACTGTCAACAACTGGCCCAATCCACTGTCAACAACTGGTCCAACACACTGTCAACAACTGGCCCAATCCACTGTCAACAACTGGTCCAACACACTGTCAACAACTGGCCCAATCCACTGTCAACAACTGGCCCAACACACTGTCAACAACTGGCCCAATCCACTGTCAACAACTGGTCCAACACACTGTCAACAACTGGCCCAAGCCACTGTCAACAACTGGTCCAACACACTGTCAACAACTGGCCCAACACACTGTCAACAACTGGCCCAATCCACTGTCAACAACTGGCCCAACACACAGTAAACAACTGGTCCAACATCCTCACAGTCTATGATGTATAAATATTATCCAAATAACATAACTAAGGTGCTGTTTTTTCCTGACCATGTGGCCTGACCAGGTCAGTTTAAGTGGTTAGGAGAACCTATGTCTATATGGCTGTAAATTGGCTATAATACAGTGCCCTCCGTAATTATTGGGAAGTGACATTTTTTCTTCTTCTTTTGGCTGTATACTTCAACAGTTTGAAATCAAACAATGACTATGAGGTTAAAGTGCAGACTGTCAGCTGTAATTTGAGGATATTTTCATCCATATCGGGTGAACCGTTTAGAAAGTACAGCATTTTCTGCACATAGTCCCCCCACATTTTAGGGGAGCAAAAGTATTCAGACAAATTCCCTTATATGTGTATTAAAGTAGTAAACAGTGTAGTATTTGTTCCGATATTCATAGAACACAATGATTACATCAAGCTTGTGACTCTACAAACTTGTTGGATGCATTTGCTCTTTGTTTTGGTTGCAGATTATTTTGTGGCCAATAGAAATGACTGGTAAATAACGGATTGTGTCATTATAGACTATAGAGCCAAACGATAAAACAATGCTTCATAATAATAATGGAGGGCACTGTATATAAAAACATAACGGGTGTAAACTAACCAGTTTCCTCTTGAGCAGTGGGGTTCCCTCTGGAGTGGGGGGTTCTACAGCCGTGGTCTCCCCAAAGTCTCCCAGCCCCCCAGGGGTGTCGAACCCAGGCATCCGTCCTCCCTCCTTCTCCTCACCGTCCCCTCCCTCCTCTCTTTCCTCTCCTCCTCCCACGTCTCTATCCTCTCCTCCTTCTATCCCCTCCTGACCCTCCTCGGCACCCGGCTCAGGTGGCAGTTCATCGTGCACCTCATCTTGCGTTGGGTCTGGCATGCTGGCCAGGAGCTCAGTCACCGTGATCTTCTTGGCACCCTCTACCAGTTCTCCTCCAAACAGGGTGCTCCAGATAAGCATGAAGAAGCCCTTACACACGCTGTAGATGAAAGACAGGATACCAAACAGGATGGTGTAGATGAACGTGGCCAAGCCCACCACCATCTCCTTCAGAGTCATCTTCCTAAGCTTGCGGTAGCGCCGCCGCAGGTTCTTGAAGGTGAACATGTTGAAGAAGTTCACTACGCTTGTCAGGAAGTCAGAGAACGCCGAGCTGGACTCGGGAGGCATCTCTTCTCCATTTTCATCCAACTCTCCTCCTCCTCCTTCTCCTCCTCCTTCTTCCTCTTCATCCTCTGAGTCTACTGCCTCCTCCTCCTCCACCTCAGAAATCTGTGAGGCGATGTTCATCTCAAAGATGGTGTCCTCGCAGAAGTTGACAAAGAGCTCCATCTTCTCGCTCTCCCCGCCCTCGTTGACCACGTCGAAGATGAACTGTCTCTTGGACTCTCTGACCTGCGGCATCTCCCACTGATTCCTGTTGGCCTCGCTGATCTCAAAGTAGATCCTCTCGATCTTCCTGCTGGCGCCCATGATCTCTATCCGGCCCAGGAAGGGTCTAAAGTAGTTGAGGACGCTCTCGGCCTGCTCAAGGAAGTTCTGTAGGCGTGTGTCGTGGGGGACGTGCTCAGACAGGTTGGTGAGTAGCACGGCGATGTTGAAGCCGATGTCCTTGGCCGGCTCCTGGAAGCGGTCGGCAAACTCTTCAAAGTTGATCATCTCGTTTTCGTCGGCCTCGGAACAAGACAGAAGGAACTGGATCTCAGAAGGAGAGTACTGCTTCTGGCTGTCCATTGCCTGAAAGGAAGGAATCAATGAATTCATATAAACATAGATTTGCCTCAGCCATGTGAGCACAACAACACACACATTTAAAACACAATAAAGTCAATGTATTTCCATGATCCTTGTTATCATTTTGGCAAGCGAACGGGTAGCTAGGGAAAGATTGTCTGGAGATACACTGGGAACTCCAAAGGCACTTAACATACAATTAAATAGAAAAAGACATACATGTGGTGCCCGTGAGGGCTAGCCACTTAAGGTCCATGCCCTCACCAGAACCACAAGCCATGTAGTCAACCTGAAAGGTGCCCACTGGCTTGATAATTAACACAGCTGACCTCCACGGGCTCGTTAAGAGTGTGGCTGGCTACTCCATCAGCCACCACATTTAGCTGCTGGTCTCCCCTCACTCAAGGGGAGAGCACTGAGAGATCACGTAGCTCTGTTTTGGAACTTAGATTTTCTGAACAGATGATTAGATTGTAACTGTATAGGCAATAAAAGCTTTATTTTTATATTTTTTATTGACTTTGTCTCATGAGTTGTTTTTTTAACTAGAAACCTAGCCTAGCTCTGGTCAGTGACAGCACACCTCCCCACGGTCTGCCACAATACAATGTATATACACTGAATATAAAACATGCTATTTCCATGACACAGACTGACCAGGTGAATCCAGGTGAACGCTACGATCCCTTATTGATGTCACTTGTTAAATCCACTTCATTCAGTGTAGATGAAGGGGAGGAGACAGGTTAAAGAAGGATTTTTAAGCCTTGAGACAATTGAGACATGGGGATTGTGTATGTGTGCCATTCAGAGGGTGAATGGGCAAGACAAAAGATTTAAGTGCCTTTGACCGGGGTATGGTAGTAGGTGCCAGGAGCACCAGTTTGTGTCAAGAACTGCAACGCTGCTGGGTTTTTCACGCTCAACAGTTTCCCATGTGTATCAAGAATGGCCCACCACCCAGCGGACATCCAGCCAACTTGACACAACTGTGGGAAGCGTTGGAGTCAACATGGGGCCAGCATCCCTGTGGAACTCTTTTGACACCTTGTAGAGTCCCATGCCCCTGACGAATTCAGGCTGTTCTGAGGGTAAAAAGGGGTTCATCTCAATATTAGGAAGGTGTTCTTAATGTTTTGTACACTCAGTGTCTACCTTGTAGAAGTCCTTTTTGGAGATGAGGCCACGGGGGTCGGTCACGTAGTCCCGGAAGGCGTCGGACCCGGTGATGTCCTTCAGCTTGAGGAACATGTCGAAGAACTTGAGGATCATCTCCACGTTGCTGGAGGACTCCACTAGCATGTCCACCATCTGGCGGGCGATGGTGCCGTTCACCACGTTGCCTAGCGACAAGGATTGCCCCCGAAAGGTCATTTGGTTTATTAAACAAATTACAAACAAGCAAAGCAGAGACCTATAGCACATCAAATATATTCAAAAACTGGCAGAGGATGTTGAAAAATATATAAGCTATTAAAGTCTCCAGCTATTTTGGAACAGACACTTAAGGGTAATAACAAAATAGTGTTGTTTTTTACACACAACTGCAAAATTCAGGGTTTGGCAAATAAAGGAATTGGTCTGATGGTTCACTCTGATGTCATCGGCCTTCACTCTGATGTCATCGGCCTCCCCCTTGTTTGTGGGAACAATAGAGGAGCAATTGAGGACAAAAGAGGAAAGGTCCCCCCCCCCCCACTTGTGCCATGTCAGAGGACTCCTGGACCACCTATTGAAATGTGCCTTTTGTTAAGTAAATCAGGTGATAAATGAGGTTCTAGGGAGTCTGGAGTGGGTCTTTAAGCACCAGACCTGGGACCAATGGCTTACCTTCCAGTAGAGACAACAGCATCACCACCATGTCTTTCTGCAGGTCCAGGAGTTCCTTCAGCAGACCAATCTGACTGGAGTCCTGCAATAAAGAGTGCACACGTACACAAGCATAGAGAAGACAGCTGTCTCATAAGGATAGAATAGTTTTTCATGAACCATTACTTTGTGTGTCACTGTCCATGGCTAAATATCACACATCATAACACGTCTTACATAGCTGAACCCTGGGCTAGTTGTGTCCTAAATGGTGCCCTATCCTCTATATAGCGCCCTTATTTAGGCCAAGTAGTGGACTAGGTGTAGGGAATAGGGTGACAGAGAGCTGAGGGACCACAGAGTAGATGAGGAGGATGAAGGTGAGACTGACCTCACCTCGTAGTGGGTTTTACACCTCACCTCATAGTGGGTTCTACACCTCACCTCGTAGTGGGTTCTACACCTCACCTCGTAGTGGGTTCTACACCTCACCTCATAGTGGGTTTTACACCTCACCTCGTAGTGGGTTCTACACCTCACCTCGTAGTGGGTTCTACACCTCACTTCGTAGTGGGTTCTACACCTCACCTCGTAGTGGGTTCTACACCTCACCTCATAGTGGGTTCTACACCCACACCTCACTTCGTAGTGGGTTCTACACCTCACCTCGTAGTGGGTTCTACACCTCACCTCGTAGTGGGTTCTACACCTCACCTCGTAGTGGGTCCTACACCTCACCTCATGGGTTCTACACCCACCCCTCACTTCGTAATGGGTTCTACACCTCACCTCGTAGTGGGTTCAACACCTCACCTCGTAGTGGGTTCTACACCCACCCCTCACTTCGTAATGGGTTCTACACCTCACCTCGTAGTGGGTTCAACACCTCACCTCGTAGTGGGTTCTACACCTCACCTCGTAGTGGGTTCTACACCTCACCTCGTAGTGGGTTCTACACCTCACCTCGTAGTGGGTTCTACACCTCACCTCAGTGGGTTCTACACCCACACCTCACCTCGTAGTGGGTTCTACACCTCACCTCGTAGTGGGTTCTACACCTCACCTCGTAGTGGGTTCTACACCTCACCTCGTAGTGGGTCCTACACCTCACCTTGTAGTGGGTTCTACACCTCACCTCGTAGTGGGTTCTACACCTCACCTCATAGTGGGTTCTACACCTCACCTCGTAGTGGGTTCTACACCTTACCTCGTAGTGGGTTCTACTCCAGAATCGATCCTGGGTTTGCATTTGAACAAATAACACAGATGTGCATTTTAAACATCTCATCTCAGGTATCATACACATCATAGACACATAGTGATGAACAGGCAGACAGACAGATATGGAGATAGACAGACATATGGAGATAGACAGACAGATATGGAGATAGACAGACAGATATGGAGATAGACAGACAGATATGGAGATAGACAGACAGATATGGAGATAGACAGACAGATATGGAGATAGACAGACATATATGGAGATAGACAGACAGATATGGAGATAGACAGACAGATATGGAGATAGACAGACAGATATGGAGATAGACAGACAGATATGGAGATAGACAGACAGATATGGAGATTGACAGACAGTGAGGCATGAGACAGACAGACAGACAGACAGACAGACGGATGTGGAGACGGAGAAACAGACAGTGAGGCATGAGACAGTTGCAATATGAACAATATTCAAAACACAACCACGTACACTAGCTAAGTGGTACACACACTGGTCTGTGGGCACACTCAGGCAGACCTGCACCACCAGGGGAAGAAAACAGCCAGCCTCCCTGGAAGTAGTGATTATGTGCTGCTGCTCATGACTTCTTTCACTGGGTGCTGTTCTTGTTTTCTATCACATGACCATGCCAATGCCAATGCCAATACATTATTATTCTCCACATTAGAATGGTGGTTTACTAGCTAGGCGTTGCAGTTCTGAAGGAGTAGCAACCAGAGACAGAGAAGCGTACAGTCCAGCTGTCAATCAAAGCACCAGTCCGTGGCACCCTCCCAAGCCTCTACAGATCGCTATCAGAACTCATTATTGGAATATCAACTCATATTGCCCTGGGAGACTGGGTTGACCACTATACTCCAAATTACACTGGGGTGACCACTATACTCCAAACAGCCCTGGGAGACTGGGGTGACCACTATACTCCAAATTACACTGGGGTGACCACTATACTCCAAACAGTCCAGGAAGACTGGGGTTACCACTATACTCCAAACAGCCTTGGAAGACTGGGGTGACCACTATACTCCAAACAGCCTTGGAAGACAGGGGTGACCACTATACTCCAAATGAGACTGGGATGACCACTATACTCCAAACTAGACTGGGGTGACCACTATACTCCAAACAATCCTGGATGACTGGGTTGACCACTATACTCCAAATTACACTGGGGTGACCACTATATTCCAAACGAGACTGGGGTGACCACTATACTCCAAACAGCCTTGAAAGACTGGGGTGACCACTATACTCCAAATGAGACTGGGGTGACCACTATACTCCAAATGAGACTGGGGTGACCACTATACTCCAAATGAGACTGGGGTGACCACTATACTCCAAACGAGACTGGGGTGACCACTATACTCCAAACGAGACTGGGGTGACCACTATACTCCAAACAGCCTTGAAAGACTGGGGTGACCACTATACTCCAAATGAGACTGGGGTGACCACTATACTCCAAACAGTCCTGGAAGACTGAGGTGACCACTATACTCAAAACGAGACTGGGGTGACCACTATACTCCAAATGAGACTGGGGTGACCACTATACTCCAAATGAGACTGGGGTGACCACTATACTCCAAACTTGAAAGACTGGGGTGACCACTATACTCCAAATGAGACTGGGGTGACCACTATACTCCAAACAGTCCTGGAAGACTGAGGTGACCACTATACTCAAAACGAGACTGGGATGACCACTATACTCCAAACGAGACTGGGGTGACCACTATACTCCAAACAGCCTTGAAAGACTGGGGTGACCACTATACTCCAAATGAGACTGGGGTGACCACTATACTCCAAACAGTCCTGGAAGACTGAGGTGACCACTATACTCAAAACGAGACTGGGATGACCACTATACTCCAAACGAGACTGGGGTGACCACTATACTCCAAACAGTCCTGGAAGACTGGGGTGACCACTATACTCCAAATTACACTGGGGTGACCACTATATTCCAAACGAGACTGGGGTGACCACTATACTCCAAACAGTCCTGGAAGACTGGGGTGACCACTATACTCCAAATTACACTGGGGTGACCACTATATTCCAAACGAGACAGGGGTGACCACTATACTCCAAACGAGACTGGGGTGACCACTATACTCCAAACGAGACTGGGGTGACCACTATACTCCAAATGAGACTGGGGTGACCACTATACTCCAAACAGCCTTGGAAGACTAGGGTGACCACTATACTCCAAACAGCCTTGGAAGACTGGGGTGACCACTTTACTCCAAACAGCGTTGGAAGACTGGGGTGACCACTATACTCCAAACAGCGTTGGAAGACTGGGGTGACCACTATACTCCAAACAGCCTTGGAAGACTGGGGTGACCACGATACTCCAAACGAGACTGGGGTGACCACTATACTCCAAACAGTCCTGGAAGACTGGGGTGACCACTATACTCCAAATTACACTGGGGTGACCACTATACTCCAAACGACACTGGGGTGACCACTATACTCAAAATGAGACTGGGGTGACCACTATACTCCAAACAGTCCTGGAAGACTGGGATGACCACTATAGTCCAAACAGTCCAGGAAGACTGGGGTGACCACTATACTCCAAATGAGACTGGGGTGACCACTATACTCCAAACGAGACTGGGGTGACCACTATACTCCAAACGAGACTGGGGTGACCACTATACTCCAAACGAGACTGGGGTGACCACTTTACTCCAAACATGGGCCATTGTGGAAACTGCCCTGTTAATAGAAACAACAATGTTTAGGTCGATTCTACAGCTGGTAGACAGAGGCTTTGGGGGGGTGTAAGGAGGAAATCATTTTCAAACTACTGGTAGAGTTTGACTGCCTGCCTTTAAAGGAGTGCATTGTTAGTTTTGTTTTCTCTTTGAACACAAAGGTTTCTAAGAACATCATTATCAAGGAACAGTGCACTCCAGGGGCTTCATGTATAACCGTTACGTACATTTCACAC